>NC_048299.1:245458998-245563923 GCF_013100865.1 Trachemys scripta elegans
GGGCTGCCCGAAGCCAGTAGCGCTCGGGCAGCTCGGTTCTTAAACAGAGCTGAAGAGTCAGGGGAGGAGCAGAGCTGCCATTTTCCCGGACATGTTCGGCTTTTTGGCAATTCCCCCCGGACGGGGGTTTGAGTGCCGAAAAGTCGGACATGTCCGGGAAAAAGAGGATGTATGGTAACCCTAAATTCATGGCTGCTGTACACCTGTATATTCCCCACAATATTCTTTTTCTTGTTCAGGAGACTGATCGTATAATTGCATTAGCATATTTGTATTCTTATGGTTTGTGATTTTCATCCACACAGATTCATCTTTATTCTCCTCTCCACTCAGAAATTTTATCTGATTACATTCTGAGGACTCTTTTAGGTAGTGTAACTTCCTTAACTCTTATGATCTAAACTTTCTATAAACTTAAATGCACATATGTCTCATGATCATAAAACAAAACGTGATTGTAATGCATATGTATAAATCAAAAGATTTGAGAGGGTTGCTGTCAAATCCTTAACTTTGCTTTTCCTACTTTTATACATGTGCCAGCAATGCCCCTCTGCCATGTACATTGACCAAACCGGACAGTCTCTACGTAAAAGAATAAATGGACACAAATCAGACATCAAGAATTATAACATTCAAAAACCAGTTGGAGAACACTTCAATCTTCCTGGCCACTCAAATACAGACCTAAAAGTTGCAATATTACAACAAAAAAACTTCAAAAACAGACTCCAACAAGAGACTGCTGAATTGGAATTAATTTGCAAATTGGACACCATTAAATTAGGCTTGAATAAAGACTGGGAGTGGATGGGCCATTACACAAAGTAAAACTATTTCCCCATGCTTATTCTCCCCCCGCCCACAGTGCCTCACATCTCCTTGTCAATTGCTGGAAATGGGCCATTTTCATTGTCAGTACAAACTGTTCTTTTTCTCTCCTGCTGATAATGGCTCACCTTAACTGATCACGCTCCTTATAGTGTGTATGGTAACACCCATTGTTTCATGTTCTCTCTGTGTATATATATCTTCCTACTGTATTTTCCACTACATGCATCCGAAGAAGTGGGCTGTAGCCCACGAAAGCTTATGCACAAATAAATTTATTAGTCTCTAAGGTGCCACAAGTACTCCTGTGCTTTTTGTGGCTATAGACTAACAGGCTGCTACTCTGAAACCTATAAAGGTGAAGGGGGTTGGGAGACAGGAACAACCTACAGGAGAGGAGCTGCTCAGGAGCAGTCACAGCTGCAGGGGCAGGAGGCGCTAGGGCGAGACGAGGTTTTGGGCACAGCTCCAGGTAGCAAGCGATCTTCGGGCGGGGACACAGACAGCCCCAGCACGAGGGGGCTGCGGCTGGAATAACGCCGCCCTGCAGCAGAGGGAGCAATAGCTCCTCCCCCATGACGACCCGAGCTCGACAACTCCTCGTCCTACGTCAGGGCAGCTTGGGGCGGAGCTGGCCCCGATTGCTGCCTCTGCGCGCTTCGGGAGGAGGCCTCGCGACTCGCCAGTCGTCGCAGGGGTCTGTCCCGTCCCCAGGCTGGGCCCGAGAGGAGCGGAGCCCGCTCCGGACAGGTACGGAGCGGTTTGGGTGTCTCTTCTCCTCCCCAAAGCTGGGCTCCTCCAGAATCCCGCCCCCCCCCCCCCGTCCCCCTGCTGCTATCGAGGTCTTGCCGGATACTGTCCCCGTCTTCCCCAGCGGCGGTGTCCGGATCCCCCTCCCCTCCCTCGTGCCTGGGGGGAGGCGCCCCTCCGCGCGAGTGAGGCTAGAAGTGTCTCTGTGTGTGGGGCGAGCGGCGGCATCGTGCCCCCCCCGGGCGCAGTCTGCGCGTTTATTCAACAAACCAGCGATTGTCCCCTGTGCCGCGCTCCTGCCGCCGGGGGAGGGCGCGGAGCAGAGAGCCTCGCCCCGGGGGCAGACGCTGCTCTGCTGGCAGGCCAGGTTCTGAACACGTGGTGAAGCTGCTGGGGTTCCTCAGCTCTGCACGGGGAGGGCGCTCCGCAGAGGAGCGTGGTGGAAGTTATGTAGGGCCCCGGATCTGGCCCTGTGAAGATACAGGCCACCCAACCGTAGGTGGGATGCACAGAGGTCAGGCCAATTTGTGGTACAATACTTTCACCAGAGTCTCACCCTTGCAGCAAGTGTCTTCATAACACAATCGTGCCACCATGATGTGTGTCTGAGCTTATCATCCTGCCTAACTGCGTTCATATCAGGTTTCAGAATAGCAGCCGTGTTAGTCTGTATCCGCAAAAAGAACAGGAGTACTTGTGGCACCTTAGAGACTAACAAATTTATTAGAGCATAAGCTTTCGTGGACTACAGCCCACTTCTTTGGATGCGTTCATATCCGTGTAGTCTTGGTCAGCTACTGACGGGGGTGGCTTGTCTACAGAACATGCATTGACAAGATGCATGGCGAGGGCATAACGTTTAACAGAGTCTGTAACCAATTAGTGAAATATCTGACTTTAAACGTGGTTTGTATCTACACAATGTAGTTAATGTATGGTAAATAATGGCAGCTCTTGCTAGTGTAGTCAGTTGGCACATGGTTGTCTACCATTACCAAATATATTATTTTGCTGTAGGGATAGGATCTCTTGTGTAACTGAGTTAATTGGTCCTTTTTCCAGATCTTAATAACTATGGTTATAGACACAACTGTGTTTAGAGCCAAGGATGCAACTAGTTGTTACAAACTCTGTAGAAGTCTGTGGAGTAGATGGGACCTAGATCCTCTGTGCAAAAAATATCTTATTCTGGCATTATGAGGGCAGATGTTGTCCTAAAATTAGTCAATATAACTAGGTGTTAATGATTATTTAAAAGTTCCTGTCAACTATTTCACTATTGATTGGTTTGGCAGTCAGATCCAGCTACCCTAGGATTGTGAGGCAAAGTACTACTACTTTTCTGCCTGATTCTGACCGCCAGGTTTCTGTCCAGCATGTCCATCAAAGGTAGTGCAGGATTAGACAGTGTTTTAAGTGGGTGGAATAGTATGGCTGGGTTTATCCTGTATATACAAGTAGTGATGTTGATCATTCCCAAAATGATGACAAGTTAGTGTATTGAAACTTGAGTGATATATAGTTGATTATATTTTTTATAGTTGTAGCAAAATCTTTCATTAGTGGGAGAGACTAATGCTCCCCAAGCTTTATCTAAAGAAGGATATCTAGCATATTTATTTATTTTATTTTATTTTATTTTATTTTCATATTGAATGATGATGGGGTTGGCATTAGGGCTATTTTCAGAGATCTTTGTCTCCCAATCCTCCCTCTCTAATCAAGAGCATGGATTTTTTTTTTTTTTTTTTTTTTTATTGGCAGAATATGGATTCCCAAAAGGATGTTCAGCCTCCAAAGCAACAGCCAATGATTTACATTTGTGGAGGTAAGAATAAAACCTAACGTTTAATAATGTTTGCTGATCCCCAGCTTGGTCCCGCTAACTTTTGTATAATATTGTTGCAAGTCTTTGCTTTAGAAGCTGTTTTCTAGAAGTGGTCCTGAAAGATGAGTGTATGGTCAGGAATGACACTGAGGTATATCGGCTTTGGTTTGTAATGCACAGTTTCACAACCAAACTTGACAGTGAGAGTGTTTTGTGTGATTCTGTTGTCAAGGTGGAAAAAAGTAGAGACTACTGATTTTGGTCTCAGTTGCCACTCTAGAAAGTACTCCTCCATCATCTTATAGTCAGATGTAAGGGTCACTTCAGGTTCCTTAAAGCTGTGGGCCTCAGTTGCAAGTGCACTGCCCTGGTGCTACAAACATCGGCCTTGGCCCTGGTATATCTAGTTGCAAAGTGCTGTGCATTGATGTGGACAAGAAGCTGCCATACCCCATTGGTGGGTAGGCAGCTGAATCAGACCATGCGAATCATCATGGGGACTTTAAAATCAATGCCTCTACCATAGCTTTCTGTATTAGTAAACATCGAACCTCCAGCTATCCATCAAGATATAGCTGCAAAATCAGAACATAAACATGCTGAAGACTACCCAGAACTTTCCATCTGGCAGGCTATGGACAACATCCCCCAACGATGTCTGAGATCATGTGGACCACACATGTCTCTGGGTCTGGCCAGGGAATGGCAAAGTGTCTGGACCTCATCTACAATTCCAAACAAGCATGTTATCACTGACCCAATAAGCCACTGTCCCAGTTTCAACCTGCCATGCAGACTATGGACCATGCTGAATCTCATCTGAACAAAAATAAGACATCCCTTCCTGTGACTGTGGTGAGAACATGCAAACCATTGAACACATCGTAACACAGTGCACCAATTATGGATTCAAAGGTGAATTTGATGATATCCACAACTTCAGAGAGAAGGCCTTGAAATGGCTTGTGGACCTACAACTGCATCTGTAGAATGTTGCTATGTAGATGCCGTGTGTGTGAGAGAGAAATAATATCTGTTGAACCTAACATCACTATTAGTAGTAAGTTGCAGGATTTGCTGAGGGTGGCATGCCATCTAACTGCAAATGGTGCAGAATAATTATACTAAGATGATGGATTTTTTGCTTCATGGAGTGATGATAATGTGGAAATAGCTCTTTAGAACTTCCATCATTGGGCACAGGTCACACATTGCCAAGTACCTTTATAATCTTCTCTGTTTTGTAACGTGGTGCAATGTTTGTAGAGAAAATTTGCACAGGATTCCCCCTATTTTATCTATGTAAATAAGAATAAAACTACCATCACATCTCAGAGAAAAGCCTATGTGGTCACTTTACTTTTAGCCAAAATTGTTATGGGCAGTGTTCAAATGCAATAACTTGTAAAGGGATTACAGTACTGTTACAATTTGAGTCTGAGATACTGTCTTCTGGGAGCTTTTTTGAATACTGTACCTTCCATTTGGAGCAATCAAAAGGCAAAATAATTTTGTCCTTAAGAAATATCTTTGATCCAAGGAGAAGCCATCCCTGCAGATGGTGTAGCACAGGGGTGAGCAAACTTTTTGGCCCAAGGGCCACATCTGGATGTGGAAATTGTATGGTGGGCCATGAATGCTCATGAAATTGGGGTTGGCGTGCAGGAGTGGGGTGAGGGCTCTGGCTGGAGGTGCAGGCTCTGGGATGGGGCTGGGGATGAGGGGTTTTGGGTGCAGGAAGGTGCTCCGCAGGGACTGAGGGGTTTGGAGGATGAGAGGGGGAATCAGGGCTGGGGCAGTAGGTTAGGGCATGGGAAGGGGTCAGTACTGCAGGCTCCGGGTGGCACTTATCTCAAGCAGCTCCCGGAAGCAGCAGCATGTCCCCTCTCTTGCTCCTACGTGGAGGCACAGCCAGGTGGTTCTGCACGCTGCCCTGTCCGCAGGTGCCGCCCCTGCAGTTCCCAGCCAATGGGGGCTGCAGTTCCCAGCCAATGGGGGCTGCAGTTCCCAGCCAATGGGGGCTGCGGGGGCAGCGCCTGCGGATGAGGCAGTGCACGGAGCCCCCTGGCTGCCCCTAAATGTAGAAGTCGGAGAGGGGACATGCCACTGCTTCTGGTAGCTGTGACACATGCACTCGGAGCGGCTCCCAATCCTACTCCCTGGCGGGAGTATGGGAGCAGGGCAAGCCCCAGACCCTGCTCCCCAGTGGGAGCTGGAGGGTCAGATTAAATTGGCTGGCAGGCCGGATGTGGCCTGGGGGCCATAGTTTGCCCACCCCTGATTTAGCAGCAACCAGAGAGAAGGGTTGTACTCATAATCTTTCTTAATGCCTCCAACCTTTTAGAGTGAATAATGATTGTTAGCACCACAGGGCCCTGCTGCACAGACAGTCACTTTGGTCAGCTATATAATATTTTGGATTGCAATATGTTAATACCACTCAGCTGCTAGCATAGTATGGGCAATTATTTGTGAGCACATTTTTGTAATATGTCCATGGATTTATTCTAGGTAATTTGAATACCACATATACCTCTACGCCAATATAATACGGTCTGATATAACACTAATTCGGATATAACGCGGTAAAGCAGCGCTCCAGGGGACGGGGACGGGGTTCTGCAAGCAGTTCCTCTGCGACCGCCCATTACTTGCTGCGGCCCTCCCTGGGGCTCCCCCGCACCAGCTCACCTCCGCCTCCTCCCACGAGCACGCCGCTCAGTTCCGCTTCTCCCTCCCAGGCTTGCCACACCAAACAGCTGATTGGCGCGGCAAGCCTGGGAGGGAAGGGGGAGAAGTGGGGCTGCGGCGCGCTCATGGGAGCAGGCGGAACGCAGGTGAGCTGGGCCGGTGGGGCCCCGGGGAGGGCCGCAGCAAGTAACGGGGGTCGCAAAGGAACCGCTCCCCGCTCCAGCTCATCTCCGCCTCCTCCCCTGAGCGCGCCGCCGCTCCGCTTCTTCTCCCCCTCCCCTTTCCAGGCTTGCCGGGGCCGAACAGCTGATTGGTGTGGCAAGCCTGGAAGGGAGGGAGGGAGAAGCGGTGTGGCAGCGCCACGCTCAGGGAGGAGGTGGAGGTGAGCTGGGGCGGGAAGCGGTTCCTCTCCCTACCCTGATATAATGCGGCCTCACCTATAACAAGGTGAGATTTTTTTTTTTTGGCTCCCAGGGACCACGTTGTATCGGGGTAGAGGTGTACTTTGTCATCACTAAAGGTAATAGAACATAAATTGTAACTCTACAGGTTAGCTTAAGTGTTTACCCTGAAGAGAAATCAAGTACTTGATTTTGTTATAATTTACTTTTGGAAAAGGTAACATCTTGCATTTTGTATTTCTTGTTATAGTGGTCTAATAAGATTGTTTTGTTTTTCTCCCCCAGAATGTCACACAGAAAATGAAATAAAAGCAAGAGATCCTATCAGGTGTCGAGAATGTGGGTACAGAATAATGTACAAGAAAAGAACAAAAAGATGTATCCTTTCGCACATGCCTATTAAATTGTTTGAGTGGGCAGAGGAAGATAGTGGCTATAAATAAAATTTAAAAAATTGGGGTAGTACTGAAGAATTGGTCCAGTACCAAAAAAGTCTTACAAAGTAGTACTTACGTGACAAAGAACATATAACATCTTAATTATTTTCAGTGATGATCTTGTTAATTAAAGCACAATACAATAAACTTTGGTAGTCTTGTATTGCGATGCAAACAGGTAAAAAGTACGCTGGATAGAAGTTAATATCATGCATGCAAAATATATTCCATTTTTTAAAAGCATACAAAAAAATGCTAACTATGGTGGTAACTGAAAAATGAGCCTTGACGCATTTTGCATGACTGATTTGTGATTGTATTTTTTAAATTTTGTTTTCCCTCCTGTCATTTTCTTTAACTCTAACGATTACAGTGGTTGTCTTTGATGCCCGGTAATGTGAATTCAAGAATTAGCTGTTTTGGCCTGGTTCATTTTAGTATACTGATAACTTTGGTTTGTATACACATCTGTTGTGGAGAAATATACTTTTTCATTCTGATATCAGTTGTAAATTATTCAAGTAGTTAAATAAAGTTTTTAATATCAAAAATTCAGTTTCATTTTTGAATTCAGTGGAGTTATGCTTGCTTACACCAGAGCTAAACTTGGCCCAATATGTCCAAGTTCCCTGATTTTTTTTTTTTCTATTCCCATCTCAGAACCTCACTAAGACACCAATCCTGTAGAGACTTTAAACATGTTTAACTTTATGTACTGAGTAGTCCCATAAACTACGGAGAGAGTACTTGCTGCATAAAGTCAAACGTGCATAAATCTTTGTAGGCTTGAGGGCTAAATCTAGGCAAAGGGGCTGTAGAACAACAAATAGTGTCAATGTATGATGTGTTCTTTATAGGGCTGTCGATTAATCACAATTAACTCACATGATTAACTCAAAAAATTAATTGCATTGTTAATAAAATACCAATTGAAAATGTAGGGAAAAAAAATATTTAATAAATTTCAATATATTGCTTTCTATTACAACACAGAATACAAAGTGTACAGTGCTCACTTTATATTATTTTGATTACAAATATTTGCACTGTAAAAATGATAAAAGAAATAGTATTTTTCAATTCACCTCATACTAGTACTGTAGTGCAATCTCTTTATCATGAAAATGCAACTTACAAATGTAGATTTTTTTGTTGTTACATATCTGAACTCAAAAACAAAACAATGTAAAATTTTAGAGTCTACAGATCCACTCAGTCGTACTTCTTGTTCAGCCAATTGCTAAGACAAACAAGTTTGTTTACATTTACAGGAGATACTGCTTTTTATTTACAATGTTACCTGAAAGCGAGAACAGGCGTTCGCATGGCACTTCTGTAGCCAGTGTTGCAAGGTATTTACATGCCAGATATTCTAAACATTCGTATGCCCCTTCGTCTACCATTCCAGAGGACATGTTTCCATGCTGATGACTGGTTCTGCTTGATAACCAATTCATTTTCATTTTTATCATCTGAGTCAGATGCCACCAGCAGAAGGTTGATTTTCTTTTTTGGTTGTTTGGGTTCTGTAGTTTCTGCATCAGAGTGTTTCTCTTTTAAGATTTCTGAAAGCATGCTCCCACCCCGTCCCTCTCAGATTTTGGAAGGCTCTTCAGATTTTTAAACCTTGGATTGAGTGCTGTAGCTACCTTTAGAAATTTCACATTGGTATTTTCTTTATATTTTGTCAAATCTGCAGTGAAAGTGTTCTTAAAATGAACAACATGTGCTGGGTCATCATCCGAGACTGCTATAACGTGAAATATATGGCAGAATGTGGGTAAAACAGAGCAGGAGACATACAGTTCTCCCCCAAAGAGTTCAGTCACAAATTTAATTAATGCATTATTTTTTTACCGAGCATCACCAGCATGGAAGCATGTCCTCTGGAACGATGGCCAAAGTATGAAGAGTTTCAGAGTAGCAGCCGTGTTAGTCTTATATCCGCAAAAAGAACAGGAGTACTTGTGGCACCTTAGAGACTAACAAATTTATTAGAGCATAAGCTTTCGTGGGCTGCAGCCCACTTCTTCGGATGCATATGAAGTATGAAGAGGCGTATGCATCAGGCACTTAAATGTCTTGCGACGCCAGCTACAACACTGCCATGCGAACGCCAGTTCTCACTTTCAGGTGATATTTTAATTAAGAAGTGAGCAGCATTATCTCCCGTAAATGTAAACAAACTTGTTTCTCAGTGATTGGCTGAACAAGAAGTACGACTGAGTGGACTTGTAGTCTTTAAAGTTTTACATTGTTTTGGTTTTGAGTGCAGTTATGTAACAAAAAAAAATCTACATTTGTAAATTGCATTTTCATGATTAAGAGATTGCACCACAGTACTTGTATTAGGTGAGTTGAAAAATACTATTTCTTTTGTTTATCATTTTACAGTGCAAATATTTGTAATAAATAATGTGAGCACTGTACACTTTGAATTCTGTGTTGTAATTTAAATTGATACATTTGAAAATGTAGAAAACATCCAAAACTATTTAATACATTTCAGTTGGTATTGTATTATTTAACAGTGCAATTAATTTTCTTAATTGTGCAATTAATTTTGATTATTTTTTTTAATTGCTTGACAGCCCTAGTTCTTTATCATCTGAAGACATCACATCTCTGTGGAGAGGAAAAAAAACTTACAGATTAAGTACCAAATGGTCAAGAAATTCAGAGTTGAGTTTGAATAATCTGAGAATTAGTTGGTTACTTCATCAATATGGTTACAATGGCGCAGAGTCACAAATCTACTTAGGCACTTAAGTCCCAATTTTAGGCTCCACTATGATCCACAAAACGTCCCTCACACCCTATAGATACCTAAACTGACTTGGTGTCTAATTTCAGGACAAAAGTTCCCTCTATGTCTAAATTTCTGTCTCTGGGCATGTGCATTGCAGGTTCAATCTAGGCAGCTGGGTGCCTAGCTCCCACGTAAGAACATAAAAACAGCCATACTTGGTCAGACCAAAGGTCGATCTAGCCCAGTATCCTGTCTTCCAACAGTGGCCAATGCCCAGTACCCCAGAGGGAATGAACAGAACAGGTAATTGAGGGATCCATCCCCTGTTGCCCGTTTCCAGTACCTGGCAAACGTAACCCTTAGACCGAGCCGCAAATCCAGGGAAGATAGGTGTTCATCTGCTTACCTTGCAGGTAAGGACCGGTTGGGTAGGCATGCTCAGCGGCTTCCATCGAGGAGGCGGTAGTAGTACCCCCACCCTGGTCCCATTTAGAATCGAGGAGATAGTAGTACCCTCTCCAGCTTCTAGTCCAGTGGTTTGCATACTTGCCTCAAATGTGGGAGACCCAGGTTCAATTTTGCCCTTCTACTTAGGGCAGGGAGGGATAGCTCAGTGGTTTGAGCATTAGCCTGCTAAATCCAGGGTTGTGAGTTCAATCCTTGAGGGGACCACTTAGGGATCTGGGGCCAAATCCTGCTAGTGAAGGCAGGGGGCTAGACTCTATGACCTTTCAAGGATAGGATATCTCAGGAGAGGTGCTTTAATCAGTGAGCTGTGGGATGTTCTCATGTGGCTCCCCTGGTCTTTCCTGTTGAAACTGCTCTACTGTGGATAAACAGATAAACTTAGAGTGATTCACCTACCTGCTGCCTGTGTAGCCTGATGGTTTGGGCACCCAAGGTCTAGTCACTCTGTGACAATGAATTTTTAAGTAGCTATTTAGTGGAACAACTTCAACTGGAGAGATTGAAGGCACCCCACTTCAGAATCTCCCATAGCTGAGTGTTTACAGCACTGCCTCTGTGGGGTATGGGAGACTCTTGTTCAAATTCTTTCTTACATGGAGTGTAGAATTGAACCTTGGGCTCCTACATCCCAGGTGAGTGCTCTAACCACTGGGCTTAAAAGCTATAAGGTAGTTAACACTTAACTCCTTGAGCTTTTTTGTGTGGAATGAGGCAGGCACCTAATTCATTTTCACAAGAAATACCTTAGGCACCTTTGTGGCCTGAGGGCTGAGAGGTGCCTGCCTATGACCCCAGGCTTAGATGCGTATCTCCATGAAAGGGGCAGCACTTATAACAGCTAGTATTATAAAGAGAGAGCAACTGGACACAGGTACCGGGAATTGGGGAATTGCATTCTAAAGCAATTATCTTCCCCATTCATTGTATAGAGAGCCGAAGCACCTAACTCAGACTTTGTGAATTCCAGTGTTCCTATGATTTTCTAGCCACTAAAGTTAGGTAGGTATTAGGTGTTGTGATACTGAGCATCATAAGTCTCTTTGTGGATTTGTGCCAATGTCCTTAACTGTTCATTTTTTTGCTTTTAAAAACTTGAATTTTGTAAATGATGCATTTTCACTAATCAACTTTCATTGTTTTTTGAAGGGAAACAATATTTCTAGGAGCTCTTGTGCAGCTTCCCAACAGCATTTTGTTTTCCACTTTTCTGTTGTTTTGCTAAATGAAGATACCTTTTTTAAACGGGACAGTATATTTCATCACCTTGCTAAATTAAGGGACTGAGAATTGCTGCCCCACTCTATTCCTTCAGGGCTGGTATTCTGTCCCCTGCTCAGTTTCTTTCAAAATACACCTGCCAAAATTCATTCCAGTGAGTAGCATAGGCTAGAGCAATGACGGCTGCTGTGGGGTTTTGCTTTTTCCCCTTAAACACCACGCATTTCCCTGACTTTGACTGGGAGATCCTGGCCTAAGATGCTATTGCACCATAATGTTGGGATTTCTCAATGATACATCACCCTGACCATCTCCCTACTCAGTACTGAAACATCTTTGGCTCTGGCCTGTCAGGAACCATCTGCCCAGAACGTGCAGCTGATGCCCCGTCATCCGTGCATCAGTTCCCTCACTTTCCTCCCGGGCTAGAGGGGAGGACAGGGCACCCTGCTCAGCCCCGCCTCCGCGGCAGGCTCTGGCACGCCTCGCCCGGCTGGTCGCAGCAGAGGGGCCTGGGCCAGTTGCCGCGATTCCAACAGCGTCTCACTGCGGGGGGCAGACAGACAGCCGGCCCAGCCCCCAGCTCTCGGGGCGCGGTGCGCGTGCAGCCCCGCGGTTCCAACGGTAGCGCTGCGGTGCCGACCCCTTGCGGACGGGGGCGGGTCCTACGCCCGGTTGCTCTCTTCAGACGGAGGCTGAGAGGTGGTGCGGGCGAAGCCGTCGATTGTCCTCCGGAGTTAGTGCGGGACACCTGGGCAGGTCGGTCGGCCTGGGCTGCTGCCCCGCTCCTTCAGGGCTGGTGTCCTGTCCCCAGCGCGACTCCTGATCCCCCCGCCCGCCATTCTCCCCTGGGGCCGGGCCAGGGGTGCATGAGGGCGGCTGTGGTGTGTGGGAAGGGGCGGGGTGCACGGGCCTGGAGAGTGGGGTGTGTGTGTGTGTGTGTGGAGGGGATAGGGAGGCTGTGGTGGGATAACAACTCGCCGTGCGCTGGAGCTGGGGGCCCGCGGACCAAAGCCCTTGCCTCGGGTGTGTGTGTGTGGGGGGTGTCGTGCTTCCCACACAGCGTGTAGCCCTCTCCCGCGGGGATGGATCCTCAGTGCCCTGCTGGCCGTTTCGCTGTGGGTGAAAGGGGGGGGGGGGGCAGCCTGACTCCTGGTGCTTCCCGATCCTCTGTGGAAGGGGCCAAACTGCAGAGTTAATGTATTATCTCCCCTGCCACAGTCTGGCTGGGTGGTGAGGTTTGGTCCTTACGCCGTGCTACTGAACTCCCAGAAGCCATGCTGTACATAGAAACAGTTGCTAGGGTAGGGCGGGCTTTGCAGGTCTTTAGTCCCCTGCTACGGAGAGAGTTTTGCTGGGATTATTCCCTTTGTTGTGAGAGTTGCAAAGATTACCAGAAACACATGTTTGAGCTCAATTCTGCTGATGTTACATGGTAACACTCCTACTGACAGGCGTTGCACCTATGCTACTTAAGGAGAAGAATGTGGCCCTTTGTCTTATTACAATAAAAGACAGAACTATGAAAAGTCTGATTGTAAAAACACAAGATGGTTGCACAAATACATAGGTGTGAGAAGAATGAATTTTGAATATTCAACCTGTATGCATCACCCAGTGCAAAATAAGAGTAAACATATTATTTGTAAAAAGCAACAAAGAGTCTTGTGGCACCTTATAGACTAACAGATGTATTGGAGCATAAGCTTTCGTGAGTGAATACCCACTTCATCAGACGCATGCCCACATGACGAAGTGGGTATTCACCCACGAAAGCTTATGCTCCAATACATCTGTTAGTCTATAAGGTGCCACAGGACTCTTAGTCTGGATCTGTAAAAAGCAACAAACACGGTTACCCCTCTGATACATATTATTTGTGTTACTGGAATACTTAGGAGCCTGTCATGGACCAGGACCCCATTGTGCTGGGTGCTGTACAAAAGATCAGAAAGAATCCCTGCCCTAAAGAGTTTACAGTCTAAATAAGATAAGAAACAACAGATGGATACAGACAGATAGATGGGAAGTACCAGGAAATCATGAGACAATATTGGTCAGCATGATAGGTGGTGGTATTAGTGCACAGTGGTCTAACCATTGTAAAGAGTTTTGAAGGCATCGTGGCAAAGGAGAGGTTTAAGGTAGGATTTGAAAGAGGATAATGAGAGCTGGTGAGGGGCGTGGTGATATGCCTCTTTTGTATTGTACAAGCGTAAATTGTTTGGTGAGTCTTAATCTGCCGCTAGGAATTTCCACATTTTATAATTTAGATGTTTCCTATTAAAATAGCATGCCATTTGGATTTTTTTAAAGATCACAAGAAATATGTCTGAAATACAGCAATATTGACTCAAATTAACATTTGTAGACATTTTCACATATATCAGCAGCAACTCCACTTAAAAATGCATGGCAGTCCCCCCAAAACTCCTCCAAGTTATCCTCAGCTATGCTTGTGGAAGGTAAATTAGTTGCAACAACTTGCTAGTAGTTTTAAGATTATTTTTCTTCAATACATTTCCTTTTCTTTATGAAGGACAGAATAAATTAGCAATATTCATTTAACAGGTATATTACCTTGCATGAGAGGAACAGAAGCCAAAAGGTTTTCCAAAGGAGAAACTTGAATATGTTGTCTATGACGTTTCTAATTTTGCTTGCATTATTATAATTATTATTTTTGCAATGCTATATGAGTTTGTGGCACCTTGTGGTCAAAATAGAAGAGAGTGGTTTTTTGCCTCAAAGAGTTTACAATCTGAGATCTCAGTCCTGCAAGCTGATAGATCCTTGTGCCCACCCAGACCCTCGGTGAAGTTAGTGGGGCTCTGGACAGGTGGAGCAGTTTGCAAGACCAGGGCCTCAAGTTGGCAACTCCTTCATCATGCCAATGGGACTATATGCATGAATAAGGATTAAGTGTGAATTAAGGGCTGGACTATTTCTTAAAATTGGATTTGCCTCAAAGTATATCTGAGTACCACTTCAGGCAGCAGAATAATTAGTTTTATCTTTAATATTTTTAGAAATGAGTGACCAGCCAGTTTCATCTTTGTGGGACCAGGGAACAACAAAAACATATCAAATTCCTATTAATCATCTGGACTACAAGTTCATTGAAAAGTGCTCAGATGTTAAACACCTGGAAAAAATTCTCAGGATATTGAGGTAAACATTTAAAATTCTGTCTTCATTATTATTTACATTACTGCTTTTTTATTTTGTTTTTAGTTAATAGTTTATCTATTGGTAAGATTCTGAGGATTTGGCCCAAGAGTAGTGGGCTCGGTACTTGACTTATCTTAAAAGTGTTGGTGACTTAACATAAGTTAAATCTTTAAATTAAAATAAAAAAGGTAACTAATCTTGTGAAAGGTTCCTTACTGACAGCACTGGAAATAGAAGTTCTATGTTAAATCCACAGAATGGGTACAGCTTGAGTAGCAGCAGTGGAAGAATCTTCTTATTGTTCCACCGCTGTACCTCATTTGCGACAAGGAGGGACCTGTGAGGGGGTGTGGTTATTTCAGACACTGTGCTGATTTAATCCTTGCCATTTTTGGTGAGAATGTCAAGAATATTTATATGTGCAGTGTTCTTGTAGCTGTGTTGGTCCCCTCAGAATATTTACAGTTAGTACTAATTGCAATGTTTTTTGTAATGTGAACATTTGCTCATTAGACACTGGACCAAGGCCACCAACTCAATTTACAGTTGTCATCAAACTGCTGTAAGATGGTAATAACAACTTTCAATCACTAGGAAGTAAAAAAGTCCTCTGTAGTCAGTACTGTATCATTCATTTATATATGAGGAGAATGCAATATTGTTTGTTTATTTTGCTTAGTTTTTAAATAATGTGACATCTTTTTACTTTTAAGGTCTGGTGAGGAAGGATATTACCCTGATCTTACATTATTCTGTGAAAAACGCGTTGAATGTTTAGCTCCAGGGAGCAGAGCCCTGCGAAAAGATAAACCTCCAGCCTCTGCATCTGACTTTACAACTGAAGAATGGGAACAAATTAATGATGAAATGAAGGTAAAGTATAATTTTAATTTAATATGGTATGGCAATATAAATATATTAAAGTAATTAGTGATCAGATTTTCTTTTTAGTACACCTGTTTAGAATTTGATTGTCTCTGTTGTTCTCAGACTGATTACATATCAGTAATGCAGCAATTTGCAGTTGCTAATAGTTCACATGGTCTTGCATATTAGGACCTGTTTCATTAAGTGAGGAAATATTGACCAGAACTCTCTTAATTATCCTTTTTATTTGAATAGGACCCCTGAATCTTTAACTTCCATCTGAACAGCCACAACAAATAATGACACATTTATGTACCACCTTTGATTCAGAAGAATCACAAAGTATTTACAAACTATATTCAGGGAAATACATCACTCTCAACTGAAAAAAATGTAGCATCTGATTATGTTGGGGCACAACAACACTGCATCACACTTTAGGACAGGAATTGAAGAATTTCATATCTAGCTGAAAATGTAGAGGTGACTTAGGTGGAAGAGCCTTTAGCTTTAATGTTTCATCTTAAGGACATCAGTTCTAATAGTTTGGCATCTCAGCAGTCACAACTGGATGCAAGTCCTAGTCCTAATGTGAAATATGAACCTGTGATTTTCTGGACTGGTGTTGAGTATGCTACTGAGTCATATTGGGGTTGATCCTGAGAGGTATCAAGCACTTGTGGAATTTTTTGAATTTAATAGTATAACCCCTTTGAGTTCTCCTATTTTTGGTTAGAGATTTAACGAAATTTTGATGTTTAACATGTGAGAGATGGTTTGGAAAGGGATTCCTTACAATAATGATGTATGGGTTGATGTTTTGTGTTATTACTGGATTTTTTTTATCAAGTCATGTATATATTAGTCTAATGTGTCCTAATCACATTGACACTGTTTCTGATTTTGACCAATTATTACCATTTTCCCCAAAGAGGATCCTCTAAGCTCTTGTCAAAAACATTTTTTTTAAATGATTTGCCACTACTCTCCCAAATCCCAGCTTATGATGACTATCAGAGCAACAGAGGAGTGCTAGACATGACTCCAACTGAAATCCATCAATATCATTCCTTGAGTTGGGTATATTCAGGGCAATATATTATATTAGATCATCAGGAGGTCTGCATTTACTATTTTGAGGTGCAGTGATATCTGTTTCTTTTCAGAGCTGGGTGACAGAAATGAAGGAAGATGATTATAAAATACAATTTCCTGTAACAGAAATACTTCATGAGAGACTAGACAATCTGCCAGCAGTTCGTGGTTCAAATAGCTGCCTTCATGGTGGCCAGGTATCTCTTTTCTTAAAAATATGTGTAAAAATGCATTTTAATGTTTTATTTCTGAGATATGTATGCCTTTATACATAAATAATATGTTAATTGAGCCTTTCTTGACTGTTTATTGTAACCAGCCGTATATCAGTGAGCTTAGTACAGGATCCCTAGAAAGCATAGGTGTAGTTTGACGTCTATATATGGGGAGGCAGAGCCCCATGGGGCTCAGGTCAGCTCTGCATGGCAGGGCCCAGGGAGGGAGCACCACCTCCGTCTCCTGACTCACCTCAACAGGCCACCCAGCCTGTCTGGTTGGGGGATGACCAAAAATTGTAATTCAAAGGGGGGGGTGGAGGGAGGGGTCAGCTCATAAACTTTGAAAACTGCTCAGGGTGCAGGGAGTGATGTAGCTAGGAGTTGTTCCTTCGTGCCCCACTGGGAGACTCTGGCTGGCTTGGTGGGACTTGGGGAGGGAGCAGTGCCAAATGGAAGGCAGAAATCTCCCTTCCCCACCCCCCCCGCCCCAGAGTCGCCCCAGGTTGCAGTTTGGAGAGGCAACGCCTATGCTTGAAAGTGACCAAAATTAAAACAAAACTATCTCTTTAATACAGTACTCCACCTCTTCACTTTGTATACCCTGAGTTATTTCCAGTGCCTTTTTAGAGACCATCACCGTCCTAATATAATTATAAGGGGGGAGGGATAGCTCAGTGGTTTGAGCATTGGCCTCCTAAAGCCAGGGTTGTGAGTTCAATCCTTGAGGGGGCCACTTGGGGATCTGGGGCAAAATCAGTACTTGGTCCTACTAGTGAAGGCAGGGGGCTGGACTTGATGACCTTTCAAGGTCCCTTCCAGTTCTAGGAGATGGGATATCTCCATTAATTTATTTATTTATTTATAAGACATATTTAATAAATCTTCACAAAACATACACAATAAGTAATATTTTAAATATTTCCCTACAAAGTGCAAGTGTAGAATGGATTGAGAGAAAAATATAAGTTGCTAATGAGATGTTTGAATCCTGGGGTGGCGTTATAAATGATCCTATCTAATTCCCATCCAGGATGCAGAATTTTGAAGCACTGATGGACCCAGCTGACTCTAAACTCTTATATGTTAACAGTATTTGAATTTCTGATTTGAGTCTTTTATATAAAAGGGTTCTTTAAGTGATTGCTAGATTGATTAATTGTCTGAGAATGCATCTGTATTAACAAATTAGTTAATAATTACAATCATATAGATCACATGTACCTTTAAATGTCAGTTCATTAAATGGAAACTTTTCATGGAAATGAACCAATTTTGAGGCAATTTTAGTAGGAAAGGTGTTCCAGGTTGAGGGTGGAACTTCTGGTCAAAATGAGAGACAGACTGACAAAGTGACTAACCTCCACCCCAGAGTTGCCCAGTGGTTAGGTATATACCTGGGATGTGGGAAAACCAGCTTCAAGTCTCTCTCTCTCTTTTGTTGTGAAAAACTTTGAAAGGTCTCAGATTTGTCCCAATGCAGAAAGGGAAAATTTCTGAAATTTCAAAAATGTTTATGGGAAAGGAAAACTGTTTCCTGCCCAGTTCAAGTAGGGTATGTACAGGACAGGGATTCTGAATTGTTTCCTCTATGTTCAGTGCAATTACAAGAAGAAAGTTAATGTGAAAGTAGGTTTTGAGGTATCAGCAGCTGCGGTGTCCCTGATATTGTGTTTCTATTGAGGCAGCAATTCTGGATGTGGGAGCTAGGTTCCCAAGAGCATGAGGGCCTGTCTGTTGAGGGCTCTTAGGTTTTTGGGGTTGGATCCCTGGTTCATTCCACAAGATGGCAAACCCTGTTTCTACCTTCTCATGCTGGAACAATATATGGGGATAACTGCACAAGTGAAACCTCACTGAGTTTTCTTTCTTTGGGTTTCACCATGTGATTTGGGGTGCTTTGTCCTTAAGTTTTAAGTTTAAGACTTCCAGGTTGAAAAGAAACTTGATGATTGATACATGAGTGAGTATATAATGTTGGAATCATGTATATCAAATGCCTCACAGATTTCCCTTAAAACAAAAGTCAAAACTAGGAATGTCTTGAAAACTAGTGAAGTTTTGAAAACAGCTATATGCTGGAGACCAATCATGAATAGTGTTGACCCCAGATGAGAATAACTATGGGAACAAAAAGCGAAACTGCCAGTCAGGGAATTTGTTAAACAATGAATTCTCAGCCTCTTTCTTTTCCTTTTAGAACAAAGAAAATAAACAAAGAAAGAAGAAAAATATACCACGAGATTACAGGGAATGGGACAAGTATGTTAAATCGTCATCTTTTAATTTTGTATTGAACGTCTTTGTTTTTGTAATAGAATTCTACTAGGTAATGTGTACCAATTTAGATTTTTTTAAAAAGAGAAACCTGTTTCATGCACCTAATAATATATTGCAAGAAATTATAAGAATACAGGTGTGACTTGTTTTTATTTAATATAAACATTCTCTTTACAATATAAACAGTGTAGCATGGAGCCGGTACTTGAGAACAAAAAGTGAGCTGCAAAGTCTATTTTATTTGTTCAAGCTAGATATGTAGGCCAGAAAGTAAACAGACAACATAAATAAGTAATTTAATTTTTCAAATTTCATTTTTAATCATTAAGACTTTAAAGTCTAGGGAGATATTAATAAAACAAATAAAGAAATTTAATATGTGATTTTTACCTTAACTTTAAAAACAAAACAGGAGATATTTATTTTATGTTCCTCAATATGGTATTTGTGTGCATTAGGTCCTGTTTCTGCATTAAGACACCAAGCAGGTGGATTCCTGCTCCTGCACTGAGCTCCATTAACTTCATAGACTTGGGCTTGGTTGAGGCACAACAGTTTGCCCTCAGTCAGTTAGTTGCAGGAGCAGGGCCTTATACTGTATCTGACCATTGTATAAGGCTCTAAACTTACAAAATGTACTTATGTGTGTAAGTGCTTACAAAAACAGGGCTTTAGTGTTTACATTTGGTCTAGAAAATACATTGCCAAAAGATAATTTTGACAGAAACTCACTCTTTTGTCATATGCCCTCTAATCGGTGGCAAAATGATTTGTCAGTCAATTTAAGTTTCAAATAACCTGGGACAGAATAACCTGCATAAGAATAAATGGAGCAGGTGATTTTTATTTTCCTTGTTCACCTACACACTAGAAAGGAGCTGCTATATTTATTGCTGTGAAAAATACAAGATGTATTATAATACTTCAGTGTAATATCTCTTATATTTATTGCAGTTTTACTTATCTGTTCTGTCTTCCAATCCTTGAATTTAATTGGGTGTACAGAAAGTAATTAAATTTAGAGCTGGCTGGAAATTTTTCAACAAATTTTTTTTTTCTCAGAAAAATGCCAATTTGTAAAAATCAAAAGTGTTTGTGGAAAGAGCCAGTTTTGATGAATTTCTCATTCTGAAAACATTTAAAAAATAATAGATTCAAACGGTCAAAATCTCATTTTGACATTTTCTAAATTAAAAAGTTCCATTTTTTAGTTTGAAAGGACTTTTCACTTTGAAATTTAAGTTAATTTAAGGTAAAACTCTTTTAAAAGGTCAAAGTCAAAATGAAACATTTTGATTGACCTGATTTGAACTTTCTAAATTTTTGGTTCAAAAAAAAATTGTCAAGATTGACTTGATTTGGGTCAGGAGTAAGTTTTGAAATCTTGAAAATTCTTGCAAAATGGAAAAATTTGTTTCCCGTCCAGTTATAATTAAAATGGTCTTCATTGTTTGTAGGTAGTGGATGACTTGGTTTTGACTGCATTTCTTTTCTTTTGTTGGATTGTGTTACAACTGTAACATTTACTTGAAATTAATTAATGAAAGATCTTTGGAAAAACAGCTGGAAAGCAGCTGTGGAGTGGTAGCTGAAATATTGTTTCTTCTTCAAGTGCTTGCTCATGTCGATTCCAATTTAGGTGTGAGGATGCCCACGTGCACAGTTGTCGGAGATTTCTGCCTTTGCGGTATCCATAAGGCCGGCTGTGGCGCCCTATGGAGTGGCGCTCCCATGTGGCGGTATATCAAATTAAATTACTGAGACTGTTGGGCCACCTGGCAGCATGTACTTATTTGGTCTGGCACACATGACTCTGCCTCAGACCCCTTCGGGTGTGGCTGGTATTGGTCTGTGTCCCAACCTGGCACAGCATGGACCATGTGATCAGGATTCTAGACAGCACCCTGTTGTCCTTCCTCTAGTGGCAGGATCCCATATTGGTGCTGAAAGGCATTCCCTTCACGGCCTCGGCCTCATCAGTGACCAATGTCTCCGACGCCTCGGACCTGGGATGGGGAGCCCACCTGGGCACTCTCAGCTCTCAAGGTTGTTGGTCCAGTCGCGATCGTTCCCTGCATATCAATGTCAGGGAACTCAGGGTGGTTCAACTAGCCTGCCAAGCCTTTCTACCTCAGGTTCAAGACTGGGTTGTTCAGGTCCTGATGGACAACACGGCTACATTCTTCTATATCAACAGGCAGGGTGGAGCCAGTTCGTCTGCCCTCTGCCAGGAAGTCCTCTAGCTCTGGGACTTCTGTCTGCAGCACGACATCCATCTTGTAGCCGCTCACCTTCCAGGGACCAAGAACGCTTTGGCAGATCACCTCAGCAGGATGTTCTCATCTTGCCACGAGTGGTCCCTTCATCCGGAGGTCGTCTGTTCCATCTTCCTCAGGTGGGGAACTCCCCGGGTGGACCTGTTCGTGTCCCGGCAGAACAGGAAATGTCACGTCTTCTGCTCAGTTGGGGGCATGGACAGAGGATCCCTGTTGGACGCCTTTCTGCTCCTGTGGTCGGGGGCTTTGATGTATGCCTTCCCTCTGGTGCAGTTGCTACCCAGGGTCCTTAGGAAGATCAAACAGGACAAGGTGAGAGTCATCCTCATAGTGCCAGCGTGGTCGCGCCAACACTGGTTCAGCGCTCTGCTGGACCTCTCAGTGGCGACCGTGTTCCAGCTACCGCCCAGGTCAGACCTGTTGTCCCAGAACCACGGCAGTCTTTTGCACCACAACCTGACGGCGTTACATCTGATGGCCTGACTGCTGCATGGCTAAACGCGCAGGAACAGCAGTGCTCAGCTGAGGTTCAGCACGTGCTGTTGGGAAGTAGGAAGCCGTACACCAGAGCGACATACCTGGCCACGTGGAAATAGTTCATCTGCTGGATTGCGGACAAAGGTGTTTGTCCTGAGCAGGCTTCGCTGTGGCTTATTCTGTGCTACCTCCTGCATCTTAAGATCCAGGGCTTGTCCTGCTCATCAATCAAGGTCCATTTAGTGGCCATCTCAGTCTTCCACCCACTGTTCGAGGCAGGTCAGTTTTTGCTCAGTATATCACGGCCAGATTCCTTAAGGGCCTAGAGCGCCTCTACATGCAAGTCAGGGACCGTGTCCCACCGTGGGACTTGAATCTGGTGCTGTCACAGCTCACAGGTCCTCTCTTCGAGCCTCTGGCTTTCTGCTCTCTCCTTCTCCTTTCCTGGAAGGTCGTGTTCCTGGTTGCAGTGATGTCGGCCTGCCGAATATCTGAGATTCGGGCACTCACCTTGGAGCCGCCATACACGGCCTTCTACAAGGACAAGGTCCAGCTAAGACTGCATCTGCCTTTTCTTCCCAAGGTAGTCTCTCAGTTTCATTTGAGCCAGGACATTTACTTACTGGTCTTCTTTCTGAAGCCGCATAAGTTGGGGGAAGAGGAGCATAGGTTACATGCCCTGGACATCAGGAGGGCTCTGGCCTTTTACATTACGGAATGGCTTGGTCCCATCAAGTCGACATAATTATTCGTTGCTGTGACCGACAGCATGAAAGGTTGCCCTGTATCCACTTGAAGAATTTCTTCTTGGATCACTGCCTGCATTCGCTTCTGCTGTGACCAAGCGAAGGTGCCACCCCCAGCGATCATTACTGCCCACTCTACAAGGGTGCAGACCTCTTTGGTAGCCTTTCTGGCCCATGTGCCTATCCAGGACATCTGTAAAGTGGCCACTTGTTTGTCTGTACCTTTCCGTCCCACTATGCACTAACCCAGCAGGCCCAGGACGATGCTGGCTTTGGTAGGGCAGTACTGCAAGCCGCTAAGCTGTGAACTCCAAGCTCACCTCTGTTGATTCTGCTTGTGAGTCACCTAAAATGGAATCGACATGAGCAAGCACTCGAAGAAAAAACGGTTATCTACCTTTTCATAACTGTTTTTCTTCAAGATGTGTTGCTCATGTCTATACCATTTCCCGCCCTCCTACCCCTCGGTCGGAGTTGCTGGCAAGAAGGAACTGAGAGGGTGCAGGGCCAGCGGCACCTGATATGCTGCGACATGGGAGTGCCATTCCAGAGGACACCACAGCTGGCTATACAGATATTGCTAAGGCAGAAATCTCCAACAACTGTGCACGTGGGTATGCGCACACCTAAAATGGAATGGACATGAACAACACATCTTGAAGAACCACAGTTACGAAAAGGTAGGTAACCGTTTTTTCCCCTTTGGTCTTCCAGTTACAATATTTAATCACTTTATGTTTGTTCCTGAGAAGTGAAAAGTACCTGCAACTCCAGTTGTCTTCAGTGGGAGTTATAAGTGCTCAGTATCTTTTAGGGTTGGCCCTTTAAAACACTGTTTCTTGAATTTTGCCTGATTCTTAGAATGCAGTACTGGGTTTGAAGAGTATTTGGAGTGGACAGCATGGAAGAAAACACTCACAAAGGAAATATAAATTGTTTAAAAAATTGTGTGTTTTTTCCCTGAATAATTTTGGATTGTTGAACAGATTGACAGAATCTTTGTACCCAATTTAGTTTATATCTGAAATATAGTATGTTGTTCTGTGGGTAAAGAAATCTTGTTTTGCTGCATTCTACTGTGTGTATGCAATATAGATTTATATATTTTTTTACTTTAAGGTTTGATGTGGAAAAGGAGTGTTCAAAAGTTGATGAGGTCTATGAAGAAAATAATTCAAAAGCATGTTTCAATATTACTTCAAATTTACCCGTAATTGAAAAGAAAATAGAGACAACAGGTAAATGATGACTTAGTATCAAAATTGTCTTTTCTTTGATTAGATATAGAATTAACATTGCTCAGTAGAATGTTCATGCAAATTGAAGAAATATTATAGAGGAAAAATGTGCTTTTGCTATATATCTCTTCCTTGCTTTTTTCAGCCATCACAGAAAATAAAAATAAACCGTGTTCTTAGTAAGTCATCCCAGAACATGGCCATTTTGCAGAAATTGTGATACGCCTTCTAATAATGCTTATTGAAAAAGATTTGCTTTAAATATAAGCTTATGAAATTGGGGCCGGGGATGGTGAAGAAAAATACAACATCAAGATTGATTTGTCTCATTGTAAACAAAACATAAAGTGTATCAGGGCGTAATTATGATATTCTCATAGAGCTTAAAATCACTTTTCTTCTTACTGTTTATAAAAAACAAATTGGTGGAAGCTTGAAACAGATTTTTATTTTTCTTCTATAATGCTGATACCACTTGGTTGTTGTAGCATTTCTCATGCATGTTGGTATGCTGTGTGTGTAGTTTAAAGGTATTTAAGGGTGGTTTCAAAGAGTATTGAAACCACAGTTGTCTTTAAATTATCTGAATAAAAATAATTGGGGACAGTACATACATGATGGCTTATTGCCTACCATGCAGTAGTGAGCCTAATTCTGCTTACTGTCTATTAATGGTTGCAAGTTAATGTGAAGCTTAAGGCTTGCTTGGATCAACCCTGAATTGGTCTGCTGAGAACTTTATTTTCCTTCTCAACCATCCAGCTTCCTTCCTCTGATGACTTGGCTTCCCATCACCTTTCAACATGTTGACCCATTTCCTCAGATGTCCAGATAATAGAAGCTTGTCCTAGCAAAGCGGAAAACAGGTTTTAGCCCAAACAAATGATCCTTCTGGAGTGCTAGTGGTAGTTATTCCAAACATGCTAGCTTCTACTACAGATGTAGAAGGATCAATTGTTCAGCTGAAAATGTTTTTCTACATAGTTAGTTTATCAAAGTGAAAGCACATAGTCTTCTCTACCAAAAGAGAATTTGAAATAGAAATAGCTTAAAAATAAGTTTGTTTTGTATACATTATACTGTGTGTTTAATAATTCATAATGGAAGAAAATTGCAAAGACACTAAGCCCATTGTTTCCTGCTTGTTGTATATAATGTATATACAGAGAGAACTTGTTATAGGGCATCCCAATGCTCACTTTATTTACTTATTTAAACTCTAGTATAAGCAGCTAAGATTTTATTGGTGGCATGGAGGATGGCAAGGGTCTTAAGTCTTAAACCAAGAGGCACAGATTTTTCAAGTATTACCTTTCTAATGCATACTCAGTTTTGTCTGCCCTTGGACTCTGTTCATCCTAGAAAATTTCAGTACAATTTTTCCACTGAAAAGAGTCTCGAAAAATGTGTTCTAGTCACTTGAATGTTGCTGAATACAAAATATCCACACAAAATCTTTTATCCTGAAATAGACACATACTGATAAAGTTTCCTTTTTTTGTTTCACTTTAGGAGATTTCACACTTTTTTTAATAACATGGACCATGTCTTAATAGGGAGGTTGTCTTGTGGTCCACTCTTTTTATAACTTTTAAAACCAATGTACAAAATAAAATTAATTTAAAATACTTCTATGTTAAAATGTCATATTTTGCATCTGTTAACTTTTAGATATAAAAACAGCTAACTAATATGTTTTAGGTATGACTAAGAAAGAGAGAAATTTTATTGCTAATCGTGAAAAAGAAAAAGGTAATGAAGCCTTCGCCCTTGGGGATTATAAAGAAGCAGTGACATATTACACTCGGTGAGTTAATGCCATGTGAACCATTATTTAAAACTTGTAATTATTAATTAATATTATGTATATATCAATCTAGTTCAGGGTCTTTCTTGTTGAAGCAACAAATGATCAACTTTCTAAAATGGCAAAAGATTTTACATTGGGGTATCTCAAGATTCTGCATGTTGATTAATGATGTATAAGCAACCAGGAAAAATGGGTGAAGAGTGAGGTGGCAAAATTTGCAGATGACACAAAACTATTTAGGTTATTCAAGGCTAGAGGAGACTCCAGAGGGACCTCACAAAAGTACCGTATATACTCGTTCATTAGCCTGTTCATTTATAAACCAACCCCCCAAGATGGTTAGGTAAAAATAGCAAAAACTGTGTGACCCTTTCATAAGCCGACCCTATATTTCAGGGGTTGGCAAACTTTGGCTCCTGGCCTGTTAGGGTAAGCCGCTGGCGGGTCGGGACTTTTTGTTTACTTAGAGCATCTGCAGGCATGAAGCTCCTCAGCTCCCAGTGTCACGGTTTGCCATTCCCAGCCAATGGGAGCTGTGGGAAGTGGCTGGGAACAGCAAATCGTGGACACTGGGAGCTGAGGGGGGAAGGATGGGATGGCTCAGTGGTTTGAGCATTGGCCTGTTAAACCCAGGGTTGAGGGTTCGATCCTTGAGGGGGCCACTTAGGGATCTGGGGCAAAATCAGTACTTGGTCCTGCTAGTGAAGGCACAGGGCTGGACTTGATGACCTTTCAAGGTCCCTTCCAGTTCTAGGAGATGGGAGATCTCCATTAATTAATTTATTTTTAGTTATTTAATTTTTTTAATGTAATCTAATGAAAAACCTGTTGTTGTTATAATAATAACTCAACAAATATGTATTCACCTTCAAAATTACAGTCAATATTTAAAATCAGTAAATGGATATTTAAAACAAGTAACTTAGAACAATATGAGACTTTAAAAAGTCTTAAAATCCTTCAAGTCTGAATCAGTCTCTGATTCACCAAACAATTCATTAAACTCGGCTTCAGTCACAGCTGCACCTGAATTGTCATCGTAGATGTCGGCAGTGTCGTCTTCAGACTCAAATTCCTTCTCATCATCAGCCTCTGTTGTGTCATCATCAAATATGGCATCATCTTCTGACCCGTTGAGTACATTGCTGATACAGCATTTCCTAAATGATCTTTCTATCATTTCCGAGGGAATGGACACCTACGCATCCTTGATCCACTGGGCGACCAGATTGATTTCGGGCTTCGTAAGATTCCTGCCTTTTGTCAACTTCACCATGCCTGAGCACATCCAGTCAGACTACATTTTGTATAGCCTGTCTTTAAAGGGTTTGTTCAGGCAGACCTCAAGCGGTTGTAGAACTGAAGTTAAGCCTCCAGGTATTACAGCCAAATAGTTTTCATATTTTTGGCCACATTTTTCACCTCATCTGTCTTGTGTGCCCTGAACATGTCCCAAACGAGCATAGCAGGTTTCTTGAAAAGTGCTCCTGGTCTCTTATTCCACACTTTTTCCAGCCATTCATTAGTCCCACTTTCATCTATCCATCCCTTTTCGTGTGCAAGTACAATGGCACCAGCAGGAAATTTCATGTTTTTAGGCAAGGTTTTTCTTTTAAAAATCACAACAGGAGGGTGCTTTGATCCATTTGCCAAACACAATAAAACCACTGTAAAATGGATTTTTTCATGGCCAGTGGTTTTAATTAAAACTATTTTTGAACCAACACTGGTTACCGTTCTGTTGCTCGGGAGATCGAATGTCATTGGTGTTTTGTCCATATTTCCTATTTGTGACAATAAAATGCATATTCCTTTTGATATTTTATAATAAACCTTTGGAAGGATTCGATTTTTTTCTTCCAGATCTCTCGGCAGCTTTTGCACTATCTTTGTTTGCTGATGAAGACCGAGACCATAACGGTTCATGAAGCGAATACACTAACCTGCTGATGTGACAAATATTGACGGCTTTACTGATTTGTATTTGTCGTCTTTCGACATTTGCAGAGCATGCAGACGAATTCCAGTTCTAGTGACAATGTACCCATTTTGTCAACATTCAACAACCCAATTATTGAGATCTTTCTCTAGTTCAGGAAATGAAGCGCACCTTGTTGGACATTTTTTCTTGCTTCTTGGCATGTCTTTTAGTGTTGTTTTATTTTTTCGCCATTCTCTTACTTGCTTCTCATTGATACAGAATTCATGAGCAGCGGCGCAATTATTGTTTGTTTCTGCATATTCAACAACTTTAAGTTTGAATGCTGCGTGATAAGCAGACCTTTTTCTTTTGATTTCACCGTTGTTCATTTTAAATACTAGTATGAAAATAGATTATTATTATTGTAGTTATAGATTTTGTAGGACTTTATATAGGAATGTCACCTGCTTTATCATTGTCAAATTATTATTGTTCTTTGTTTATTTCAAAGCAGCCCTGTAGATTGGCATGTCTTTGGGGATAACAGGCTATTTCAATTTTATTAGAGATTCCATTGATTCTGCATGTTATATTTTCATATTGGCTCGAGACTTATGAGGTCCATTGGTAGAAATGCATGAAGAGATCAAATTACACAATAGTGGACTGACACCAGTGCTATAGTACTATCATTCATTGTATTTTTCTGATTGGTTTGTAAGGCATAGCTTTTTGTGAAATGCATTGGTCAAATGTTATGCAGATCTGCAGCACTGCTCTTTTAGTATTCCTTTCAAGCCAATCTAGTCCACTAAACAAAGCCTTTGCAACTTTAAAAGGCTGCAGTATTGACATCAATGAATGGGTCGGCAACCTTTGACTCCAAGCCCCTCAGCTCTCATTTGCTGGGAACGGCGAACCGCGGCCACAGGGAGCCGAGGGGCTCCATGCCTGCAAACGCTCCAGGTAAACGAAACGACAATGTATTAGATATTCAATTCAATGATTCCATAGAATTTAAAATCATCAAATTTTGGTGTAGACCCGTTTATAAGCCAACCCCCGCTCTTTGATGTGTCATTTTTTTACCAAAAATATTTGGCTTATGAACGAGTATATACAGTAAAAGAGCTGCATGATGCCAAATGAAATTCATTGTTGATAAATGCAACATATTATGTATTGGTATGAATAATTTCAACTAGTAATACACACTGTTGGGTTTTAATATAAGTATTAACTACTTAGGAAAATGACGGAGAATTATTGTGGACAGCTCCATTAGAACATCCTCTAAGTGATCTGTACTGGTCAAGAATGCAAAAATATTAAGATTGGGATACAAAATACCGCTGGGTTTCCACAGGATCTCTTCCTCCTTAAGTGTACAGGATAGACTATGCTCTGAAAATGAATCCTGTTGTGTAGTGAATGAAGTTGTTGTTGTTTGTGGGCCTCCTGCCTCATTTGTTACAAAAGTTGGAAGATGTGTGGCGGGGAAATGCAGGAAGATAAAGTATAGTCTTGTGGTTAAGGCAGTCGAATGGTACTCTGACGTTGGATTCTCTCCTTGCCGCTGCCACAAATGTCATGTGTGATGCTGAGCAAGTCTATAAACCAAAATTTTCACAGGTGGCCACTGTGTGTTCTTCATTTTGTGATTATGCAACTTGCAACACCTAGTCTGATTTGTGGAAGTGCTGAGCACTCACTGCTGCAATTGAAGTCAGTGGGAATTCTGCTCTGAACATATAATTGCTTACCATTTATTAGCACATTAAAAAAAAAGTCAGGCCCTAGGCTTTCTAAATTGGACATCAAAAATTGGTGGACATTTTGGTCTTAATTTCTGTGCCTCAGTTCCCTGTGTGTAAAATTTGGATAATAATACTACCTCCTCTCACAAGGGTGTTGGGAGGATAAATCTGTTAATGTATGTAAAGCAGTAAGATGCTATGATCTCACAGAAAAGTCTATGAGGAAATTAATTCTGTATTCAGTGTAGAATGGTTTGCAATAAATAAAGTGTGGGGCTACATATGAAATGATGAGGATAAAAATAAATATTGACTAGATACCCATTCGGTGAGCATCATTCATCCTTTGCACTGAATGAGGCAAAAATAGTATGTGATCACATAATTAAAGTAGTTATCATAATGCATACACAGGCAACCTTAATTCTGGTGTTTTCTATCTTTTGAGTGCTTAATTTTGGAACCTTAATGTTCTTTTACTGTAGTTTTTTGGGGTATAATATGGATATCAGGAATATCCACAGTTGCATTATATAAGATATTTATTTATTTGTTTGTTTATTAGAAGGAACATAAGCTCTCATTCTTCAGGGCCTGAGCTAACCGCTGATTTGCAGGGTTAGAAGAAACTTCCCCACATTTGACCACAATGTTTTGTTTAGTTTTTATTTTTTCCCACCTTCATCTGAAACATCTGGCTTTGGTCAGAGACAAGATAATATGCTGAATGGACTACTGGTCTGATCCAGTATGACAATTATTATTTACTTAAGTTTATAAATTCATAAAATTTGAATAAAATGTGTTTTAGAGTGGATTGATAGCAATTTTAAGTGACTACAGTCCTATCTAGTATACAGCCATATAGAATAAGGTCACTATAACCTGATTATTCTATACTGCATGTCCATCTTTTTTCCTCCTATATACCATCTACCCAGCCCTACCACTCCAAATTGAAAATAAAAAGTAGGTTTTGTTTTAGTCACCATAATTTACAAGAAAGATTTAATAAGAGACGAGGAGCCTCAAAGTTCTCTAAATTGTTTTAAGAGATGCATCACTTTTGTACAGAGCATGCTCTGGTGCAGTTCTATGTTGCCATGATTTTAAAATAAATTGATCTTGCATACTGTTTCACAGTCCTCTAGTTGAAATTGCATTGCTTAGTGATTTTAATTTTATTATATCTCTTTACAATTTAAAACTGACTTTAAGTTTTTGTATACTTTTGTTTTCTTTCTAGCATACAGCTCACTTTGTCTTGTCTTTTGCAGGAGCATATCAGTATTGCCCACTGTGGCAGCATATAATAACAGAGCTCAAGCAGAAATCAAACTTCAAAACTGGCATAATGCTTTTCAGGATTGTGAGAAAGTGTTAGATTTGGAGCCTGGCAACCTAAAAGGTGAGATGTAAACTTGGATTTCTCAGAATTTTATTTCTAGAGAAAAGTCTTTTTTCGGGGTGAGGGGTTGGGGGGAAACAGGCCTGGTTTATCATCCATTGACATCAATGGGAGATCTTTCCTTTGACTTCAGTTGTCAGACCTCAAATGTGGGGAAAAATAGTCCCAGATTAGCTCCGCCAAGCTAGTTTAAATGGCAGTTTGGGGATTTGTGCAGTTTTGTCCTGCCTATCTTTGATCCAAGATCCTAAGATTGGGCTGAAGTGACAATAGGATGATGGTGTGTGTTCAGATCATGCTTTCAAAATGATGATTGTTAGCCACATCATATTGGTGATATGCACTTTCTCCTAATATTCACAGAAAAGCACCTCTTTTAACAGGCTTAACAGCTGCATTAAAACAGCAGGTGCATGCTTTCTTACTAAGGTAAGTAATTGTAAATAGCTAACTAAACTTCTATGGAGAGAGTGGGACAAATTGGAAAATTATTAAGAGGAATGATAGTTCATGTATCACCGTATAAATGTAGGGTATAACATATCAAATTATGTAATTAGAAAAAATCAGTAACTTAATACATAGCCATTATGAAGTGGATGCAAGGCTTTATGAAATTTAATGCAGAATTGTTTTGTACTTCACATTGTACTTTCTCTGATTAAATGTGAATTAATTGTGGTCTGCAGTATAATTTAGAACAATACAATATAAATAGTGTGTTCTTTGTTAATTTGTAGCTCTTATGCGCCGTGCCACTGTACACAAGCATCTACAGAATTACCAGGCAGCTATAGAGGACTTGGCCAAAGTATTACATGTTGAACCAGAAAATGCCATAGCTAAGGTAAAGACAAGTAACTCTGTGTATTTCTAAAATGAAGGTGTGTTTATAGAACAAGATGCATGTTGCTTGCATTGTGTTTGATGTGAGATAAAAGTGATATACTATAGTATTATAATAGATGTATATCTAGTCACTTTTTATTCAGGCAAACGCCACTGAAAAGTTCTGTTTGGCTCACTGACTTCACTTTTCTGAATGAATTTACTTTATGTTGAGCTCTGGGCTTCTACTTTTTTATAATGGCAAATACAGTATGAGATATGAACCATAAAAGATTGTATCTTAAAATACTTGTTAAAATGTTAATATATAATACATATTTTAAATGACTATTTTTAAAAAAGGACCTAAACAATATAATCCTGTTTGTGACTACAGATGAGATGGTAATTATGATAAAAAGGCATGACTGATTTATGTGCCTAGTCTTATAGTCCAGTGGGTCTCAAACTTTTTTTTCCACGAACCACTTGAAAATTGCCGAGTGTCTTGGCGGACCACTTAATGATCTTTCCAAATGTTGTTTGTACCATTAGCTAACAATTGTAAAGTGCTTTGGATAAAAGCGCTATATAAAAAAAACCCTTAATAATAAAAAACGTTTTTTTTTTGCTCTACAAATAAAAGCACACAACTCACATTTTAATATCAGTAGTCTTATCTTTCTAATGCAGTGGATGTGCCATCTCCTCCCTGCCGCGGTAGCCCCTGAACTGGGGCTGGGAAGGAGGGGGGTCTCTCCCCGGCAGCTGCAGCCCTGGAGCTGGGGAAAGTCGCCTCTTTCTCTGGCCACTGCAGCCCTTCACATCCCAAATTCAGCACACACCCTCTTCTCACCCCACTGCACCCTCCCACCTACACCCTAATCACCCCAAGGCCACCACCTCACATGTGCGTCTTCATTCTAGTAAAGCCACGCCTGTGGATCACCACTAATTAGGTGGGTGGCCCTTCAGTCTCTCATGTGTGGCTGCCCAGGTGCGCACCTTAGAGGGAACTATCCGAGGACCACCTGAATGGAGCGTGGTCCACAGACCACAATTTGAGAACCTCTGATATAGTCAGTTGTAGAGGAGGCATTGCTGAATCATTTCTGAGAGTTCTTTCCAAAAACTAAAGCTTGTTATCTTGTCTCCTTACCATTATTAATATTTACATTTTACTAGGAATTATCAATAACAGTTAAAATTAAACCTCAGTAATTCACACTTTACTGTTCTGCTTTCTCTGTATTTCACACACACACAATGGCAGTCTTCCTCCTCTTCTCAGCAAAGATTTGGTAGAAACAACTGTGGCTAGATCTGATGTTACTAAGATTTCATATCTCCTTGTTTAATTTTACTTATTAATTTCCCAAAATAAGGAGTTTCCAGTTATTTTTATAGGCTTTAATGTTCTGATCATCCAATAAGGTTCTGAGCATCTCTGGAGATGTGTTGAGCACTGTCAACTCCCATTGACTTTCATGGGTGAGGAATGCACCAGGCTACTTTGCAGCCTCACAGGATCAGGCCCTAAATCCACACACACTATGAAAACATAAAACTTACAGAATAAATTCATAACAGTTAACCACCCTTGTCTCCAAAGGGCCGAAGAATAGAATGTCCTTTCCAGTATGCCCTTAAAGTCAACAAACAAAGGGTTTTGTTGGACCAGGGTAGGAAGTTTGCTCAAGGACTGAAGTTCCTTCACTGTCAAGGCCCAGCCTGCAGCCTTCTTGTGTATACCAGGAGGCTGTTGGCTTGAGTGTCGTGACTAACCATCAGTGCAAATTAGCAAGGTTCTGTTGTGCCTCAATCTCATTACAGTAACTCCTCGCTTAATGTTGTAGTTGTGTTCTTGAAAAATGCGACTAAGCGAAATGATGTTAAGCGAATCCAATTTTCCCGTAAGAATTAATGTAAATGCGGGGGTTGGGTTCCAGGGAAATTTTTTTCATTGCCTGCTAGTACGGTACTTTGTCCACTACTTGCGGGATTCTCTGGAAGAGCAGTCCGTCGTAGCTAGCGGGTGGGGACTTGGAACCAGGGTGGTCCAGCAGCCCCCCTATCAGCTCCACTCCACGCCCCGTGCCTCCCACCCACTGGTGGGCCCCACGGAGCAGTGCTTCTCCCCCTTCTCCCCCCCGTGCCTCCTGAACACAGCGAAACAGCTGTTTCACCACATTCAGGATGGGGGAGGCGCTGATCTGTGGAGGCTGCGGGCGGGAGGCTCTGGGTGTGTGTGTGGAGGGGAGCTAATAGAGGGGCTGCCAGCCCACCCTAGTTTCAACCCAAAACAATGTTATAAGCAAACATTGCACAACTTTAAAGGAGTATGTTCCCTAATAGATCAGCAACGTAACAACGTTAACTGGGACGACGTTAAGTGAGGAGTTACTATCACAAAAATCTCCACAGTAATACAGTAATGTTTTTTTAGGATTAAATAGGAATGTGGCAAATGATAGAAAATGCAAAAAGTTTGCCAGAAAATTGCTAGATTTTATTTTTGTTTGTGTGGTAATGGTGACCTCAAGTTGTCATTTAGGTATCAGGTAAATCACAAGTTCATCATTTCAAATAAAATTGTTACTTTGCTTAACAGCACCATTTAAACATCAGAAGTTAAACGAGCATTAAGTATTAGAAAGCGTATAAGATATTGCACTCATTTCTTTAGCAGAATAAGGTGTTTTGTTTTGTTTTTTCTTTTGAAAACACACTTTCTCTTACTTTTCTTTAGTAGAGACTTAGTGTAGAGAAAGTGTGTGTAGTCAAAAATGTGGTGTAATCCACAAAGGGGCATTCTCCTCTGGTAATCTCAGAATGTGTATGGTAGGTTGAAGAAAATCTATACTCAGGATAGCTCTACTCAAATGCAGCATTTGCTTTGCAGAGAAGTCTTGCTTTAGCAAGTTTTACAATTGGGTTAATTAAGTTAAGTGGCTTGCCTGAGAGTATGCAATTAATGACTTATTTGATAATGGGAACAAAGTTCTTGAATTCTAATAATTAGCTGTAACCTCTAGGACATATGTCAAATCTGGCCTTTTAGAAGCTTTTTTACAAACAGAAATTAGCAGCTTTAGAATTCCTCTGGTATTTTTCATATGGTTATGATAATGAAATAAATGGGAGAATTGTAGCTCTTGTAAGACCAGCATTACTTTTCATCAGTCAGCAGTGTGCTTCTACTAGACTCTGCAAGAAATTATCATTTCCTATGGTTGATCCTAGCTGTTAGTTTAACTATTTGAAAAGAAAACAGAAGTCCCTAGCAGACATTGGGCTCTCTGTACTGTGGATTTTGATTAAACTATTTTTAGACCTTTTCTAAAGTTCCAGTGTAGTAATCCATTGTCTTTAGGCTTTAAATCTGTTAGTCTATGACCTTGTAGACTATGCCAGTTAGTTCCATTGTCAGTGTTGCACTGTCTACACACAGAGGTAGATAGACACAATCTATGTTCCAAAGAATTTATTAACAAATGGTTCCTATGGATTTGTATAATATGTATATGCAGTAGGCATTGGATATAGCATTGGAATGGCAGTCAGAAACAGTTTAGTCCTAATCCCAGTTCTGAAACTGACTCACTATATAGTCTTGAAGTCATTTAACCTATCTCTGTTTTCTTATTTTTAAGGTAATACTGAGTAATTATTTCAGAGGTGTGTTGTAGGCATCATTTAGACAATGGAAAGAGTTTTGCAAAGGTAGAACACTATCTAAATGCTAATTTTTAAAGACTTTTAAAATTGCTATTATTGCAATCCTGCAGAAAAATCTGTCAGATATTGAGCAGAAGCTGAAAGATTTAGAGCCTGTATCTGAGACTCACACCAAAGGAAAAAGAATAGTTATTCAAGATATCGAGGAGTCGGATGGTGATGAAGAAAGAGGAGGAAATGGAGAAGAACATGAAAGTGGCAGTGGAGATAAAAGTAATATGTTTGTCTATGTAATTGTTACCTGGGATATCGATCTTGGCAATTTGAAGGTTTTAAGCAGTGTGAATGTCCAACTCTCACTGAATCTTTAGCCCAGTTTTTTCCCCCCCTAACTTTGCAGTGGCACCCAAGGTCATAGAACCACTTTTTAATTTATTTTTCCCACTCTTTTGAGGATTGTTATCCCATTTACTTCCAGTATCGCTTTCCATTAGCCTGGACTACTGGGTCCTTGATAACTGAGAAGGACACAGCCCTCCAGTTAAATCTTATGGTGCATCTCCATACCCTCCCCTTTTAGGCCTTTATGCCATGTCTGAATTCTCTCTCTGCTCAATCTGAGTCTTTTTTAGAGATCCTTCTCACAAGTATTTTACTATGAGAACTTGTTGCTTTCCTGTTAGAGATTAGAATAATAGGCAAAGTTAAAAGGGTTACATGGTAATGTCTTGTAGCAGGTCATTTAGCCCTCATTCACTCACTTTGGTACCCAGTACATTTATTTTTTTTGTCTCCCCCATTCCAGTGAATTTGTTCATCTCATCCACCTATTGTATCTTGTCTTTTTTAGATTATAAACTGGCACAGGGACTGTAATTTATTATTTGTTTGTACCTTGCCTAGCACAGTGGGGTCCAACTTGGTTATGGCCTTTAAGCACTACTACCATATAAATGTTAATAATAGCTCTTCCTTAGTGCAGTTTAGGAGGAAAGACTGCAATTGTCTCCATTCCCATGGCTAGTACACAGGCTGTCATTTGTGTAGGATTAGATTTCTCAAGGTGACCCCAAATGCTACAATCTTTCCTCAGAACTGATTCTGTGCTCTTCATCCTCAGAATATTGTCTTCCACAGTCTGAAAATAACAGTTGATATAAAAGAGAGACAAAGTGGATGCGGTAATATCTTTTATTGGACCAGCTTCTGTTGGTGAGAGAGATAAGCTCCCCAACAGAAGTTGGTCAAATAAAAGATATTACTTCATCCACCTTGTCTCTCTAATATCTTGGAACCAACCAACATGGTTAAACAACAATGCATACAATTGATATGAAGTATCTGCTATTCTAGCTCATCTGTTATTCCTGCTTTTGCTTTGCATGTGGCACCTTGGGTGTTCACCAAGCTCTTGAAGGTTGGTATCTTTGTTCCTGTCTCCTCTGCCAGGTGTTATATGCCTGTGGTAAAGAATCCCAGAGTCACTTTCTTCTGATGCTGACAAGAAACTTCATTTGAACAAGGGGAAAAGAATTATCCCAAAGCTACTCTCTGTCTCTTTCTGCTTTACTGTAGATCTTCTGCATAGAATCTTCCCAATTCCCTACTGCCTGGATTCCTGCATCAGATTTAAGAATTGGTATTTTCCTCTCTTCTTATTAGAGAGTACATAGAATGCTCTAGGTCTGGGCTGATGACAAATAAAATGATCTCTTCTATAGCTTGATTACTCAAGTCCTGTCTTGTTTGATTAGGTAATTTAAAAAAAAAATTAAGTCAGGAACAACTTGGGCATTATAGATTCTGCATTTTCATATAATCTTCTGAAATATTGACTAGTTTGCACAATCGGGAATCAATACTTAAAAATATGAGGGCATGAAAAATTCTTGTGGGATCATTGGGCACCTCTGCATGTCAGTTAAGATAAAAGGAAAACCCAGCATCTAGGCTGATGGTACCAAGGCATACAAAATTATTAGAGGGTACAGTTGCCTTATTGATATTTTCAAGGGTCAAAATTTCTGTTATATAAGAACAACCATACTAGGTCAGACCAAAAGTCTGTCTAGCCCAGTATCCTGTCTTCCAACAGTGGCCAATGCCAGGTGCCCCAGAGGGAATAAACAGAACAGAACATTTGGTGACCCCTAGTTCTTGTTTTATATGAGAGAATAAATAACACTTCCTTATTTACTTTCTCCACACCAGTCATGATTTTATAGACCTCATATCCCCCCTTAGTCGTCTCTTTTCCAAGCTGAAAAGTCCCAGTCTTATTAATTGCTCCTCATATGGAAACCGTTCACACCCCTAATAATTTTTGTTGCCCTTTTCTGAACCTTTTCCAATTCCAATTTTTGAGATTGGGGTGATCATATCTGCATGCAATATTCAAGATGTGGGCATACCATGGATTTATATAGAGGCAATATATTTTCCATCTTATTATCTATCCCTTTCTTATTGATTCCCAACATTCTGTTCGCTTTTTTGACTGCCGCTGCACATTGAGTGGATGTTTTCAGAGAGCTATCCACAATGACTCCAAGATCTCTTTCTTGAGTGGTAACAGCTAATTTAGCCCCCATCATTTTATATGTATAATTGGGATTATGTTTTCCAGTGTGCATTACTTTGCATTTATCAACACTGAATTTCATCTGCCATTTTGTTGACCAGTCACCCAGTTTTGTGAGATCCTTTTGTAGCTCTTCGCAGTCTGCATGGGACTTAACTATGTTGAATAGTTTTGCATCATCTGCAAATTTTGCCACTTCACTGTTTACCCCCTTTTCCTTTCCATTTCTGAACATGTTGAATAGGACTGGTCCCCGTACAGACCCCTGGGGGACACCACTGTTTACCTCTCTCCATTCTGAAAACTGACCATTTAGTCCTATCTTTTGTTTCCTATCTTTTAGCTAAATACCAGTCCATGAGAGGACTTTTCCTGTTATCCCAGGACCGATTACTTTGCTTAAGAACCTTTCGTGAATAACCGTGTCAAAGGCTTTCTGAAAATCTAAGTACACTATATCCACTGGATTCCCCCTTGTCCACATGCTTGTTGACCCCCTCAAAGAATTCTAGTATATTGGTGAGGCATGATTTCCCTTTACAAAAACTATGTTGACTCTTCCCAAACAAATTATGTTCATCTATGTGTCTGACAATTTTGTTCTTTACTATAGTTTCAAGCAGTTTGCCTGGTATTGAAGTCAGGCTTATTGCCCTGTAATTGCCAGGATCACTTCTGGAGCCCTTTTTAAAAATTGGCATCACATTAGCTATCCTCCAGTCATTTGGTACAGAAGCTGATTTAAATGATAGTTTACAGACTACAGTTAATAGTTCTTCAATTTCATATCTGAGGGCTGGTCCACACTAACCCCCCAGTTCAAACTAAGATACACAACTTCAGCTACGTGAATAACGTAGCTGAAGTCGAAGTATCGTAGTTCGAACTACAAGTTACTTACCACGGGTCCACACGCGGCAGGCAGGCTCCCCCGTCGACTCCGCGTACTCTTCTCGCGGAGCAGGAGTACCGGTGTCGACGGCGAGCACTTCTGGGATCGATTTATCGTGTCTAGACAAGACGCGATAAATCGATCCCAGAAGATCGATTGCTTACCGCCGAACCCGGAGGTAAGTATAGACATACCCTAAGGGTATGTCTACACTACGGGATTAATCCGAATTTATATAATTCGAATTTGGGAAACAGATTGTATAAAGTCGAATGTATGCGGCCACACTAAGCACATTAATTCGGCGGTATACGTCCAAGTACCGGGGCTAGCGTCGATTTCTGGAGCGTTGCACTGTGGGTAGCTATCCCATAGCTATCCCATAGTTCCCGCAGTCTCCCGCGCCCATTGGAATTCTGGGTTGAGATCCCAGTGCCTGATGGGACAAAAAACATTGTTGCAGGTGGTTCTGGGTACAGCCTCACCCCTCCCTCCCTCCCTGCATGAAAGCAACGGACGGCAGACAACCATTTCGCACCTTTTTTCCTGGGTGAACACTGCAGACTCCATACCATGGCAAGCATGGAGCCCGCTTAGCTCAAGACAGCAGTCATGAACATTAAAAACACCTCGCGCGTTCTCGTGGAGTTTATGCTGAGCCAGGACCAGAAAAACGAGGCGAGGAGGCAGCGGTGGCGGCAGCGCAGCAACAAGCGTGATGAGGACATGGACACGGACACAGAATTCTGTCAAACCACGGGCCCCGGTGCTTTGGAGATCATGTTGTTAATGGGGCAGGTTCTATCCATGGAACTCCGATTCTGGGCAAGGGAAACAAGCACAGACTGGTGGGACTGCATAGTGTTGCAGGTGTGGGATGATTCCCAGTGGCTGTGGAACTTTCGCATGCGTAAGGGCACTTTCATGGAACTTTGTGACTTGATGTCCCCTGCTCTGAAACGCCAGAATATCAAGATGAGAGCAGCCCTCACAGTTGAGAAGTGCGTGGCGATAGCCCTGTGGAAGCTTGCAACGCCAGACAGCTACCGGTCAGTCGGGAATCAATTTGGAGTGGGCAAATCTACTGTGGGGGCTGCTGTGATGCAAGTAGCCAAAGCAATCACTCAGGTGCTGCTACGAAAGGTAGTGACTCTGGGAAATGTGCAGGCCATAGTGGATGGCTTTGCTGCAATGGGATTCCCTAACTGTGGTGGGGCGATAGATGGAACCCATATCCCTATCTTGGCACCGGAGCACCAGGGTACCCAGTACATAAACTGCAAGGGGTACTTTTCAATGGCGCTGCAAGCACTTGTGGATCACAAGGGACGTTTCACCAACATCAACGTGGGCTGGCCGGGAAGGGTTCATGACGCTCGCGTCTTCAGGAACACTACTCTGTTTAAAGGGCTGCAGCAAGGGACTTACTTTCCAGACCAGAAAATAACCGTTGGGGATGTTGAAATGCCAATAGTTATTCTTGGGGACCCAGCCTACCCCTTAATGCCATGGCTCATGAAGCCATATACAGGTAGCCTGGACAGGAGTCAGGAGCTGTTCAACTACAGGCTGAGCAAGTGCAGAATGGTGGTAGAATGTGCATTTGGCCGTTTAAAAGGTCACTGGCATTCATTATTGACTCTCTCAGACCTCAGCCAAACCAATCTCCCCATTGTTATTTCTGCTTGCTGCGTGCTCCACAATCTCTGTGAAAGTAAGGGGGAGACCTTTATGGCGGGGTGGGAGGCTGAGGCAAATCGCCTGGCTGCTGATTACGCGCAGCCAGACACCAGGGCGATTAGAAGAGCACACCAGGAAGCGCTGTGCATCAGAGAAGCTTTGAAAACCAGTTTCATGACTGGCCAGGCTACAGTGTGAAATATCTGTTTGTTTCTCCTTCATGAAAACCCGCCCCCTTTATTGACTCATTCTCTGTAAGGAACCCACCCTTCCCCTTCTCCCAGCTTGCTTTCAAACCAAATAAAGTCACTATCATTTAAAAATCATTTATTCTTTATTAATAGATTATAAAAAGAGGGAGGGAACCCGGGTGGGGTTTGGAGGAGGATCGGTGGGAAGGAAAAGGCCACTAAAAAAAGGTTAAAAAAATGACAGCCTTTTGCTTGGGCTGTCCACTGGGGTGGAATGGGAAGGTGTACGGAGCCCCCCGCCCCCCGCGTTCTTACACGTCTGGGTGAGGAGGATATGGAACATGGGGAGAGGGACTGTAGCGGCACTCTGTTTTCCTGCAGCCGTTCCTGAAGCTCCACCAGACGCCGGAGCATGTCTGTTTGCTCACGCAGCAGCCCCAGCGTTGCATCCTGCCTCCTCTGATCTTCCTGCCACCACCTCTCATCTCGAGCGTCTCTCCTGTCCTCACGTTGGTCCCTACTGTCCTTATGTTGGTCCCTCCTGTCCTCACGTTCACTGGCTTCTTTCCTATACTTTGAAACCGTGTCCTTCCACTCATTCAGATGAGCTCTGTCACTGCAGGTGGATTCCATGATTTCTGCGAACATCTCGTCTCGCGTCTTCTTTCTCCGACGCCTTATCTGTGATAGCCTTCGGGACGGAGGAGGGAGGCTTGAAGAATTTGCAGCTGCTGTAGGGAGGGAAAAAAAGAGAGAATTTTTTTAAAAGATACATTTTGCAGAACAATGCTTATACTCTTTCACGGTGACCAACACTATTCACATTACATAGCACATGTGATTTCTGTGCAAGGTCGCATTTTGCCTCTTAATACTGAGTGCCTGTGGCTTTGCTGCTAGAGATCACAGGTCCGGGCAACAGAATTCGGCTTGCATGCGGCCATGGTAAGCCATTGTCTTTCGGCTTCTGCGCCCTCCTTTCCCACATACCAAGCAAAGCCCGTTGAGTGCTGCGGTTTTTCTGTTAACATTCAGCAGCAGCAGAAAACAAACTAACCACCCCCCACCCCCCATCCAATTCTCTGGATGATCGCTGTACCCCTCCCCCCACCGCGTGGCTGGTAACAGGGAAGATCCCTGCTAGCCAAACGCGAAAAGCTCAGGGCCAATTTCCCCCCCTGCGCTTGGCTAACTGCAGGGAAGGATTTCTTTTCAGCCACAGGCAAACAGCCCAGTAGGAACGGCCACCTCTGTCCCCTTAATTAAGTTTCCGTATTTCAACCAGGTTACCATGAGCGATATCACTCTCCTGAGGATTACACAGCAAGATAAAGATAAAGAACGGATGTTGCAAGATAAAGAACGGATGTTGCTTGAATGCCAGCAAGCACCGGGACCATACGCTGCCAGGCTTTGTCAGGCAATGATACCAGATTACTTGCTGCAAGCATGGCGTGGTCAAGTGTCCTACCATGGAGGACGGAATAAAGCTGCACTGCCCAGAAACCTTGTGGCAAGGCTTTTGGGGTACCTCCAGGAGTCCCTGGAGGATTTCCGCTCCATCCCCAGACACGTTAACAGACTTTTCCAGTAGCTGAACTGGCCGCGAATGCATCCCAAGTCCTCAGGGCAAAGTAATCATTAAAAAACGCTTGCTTTTAAAACAAGTTTGATATTTTAAAAGGTAAACTCACCTGAGGTCCCTTCCATGGGGTCATGGTCTTGGATACTGGGTTGGGAGGGTACTTCAGTCAGGCTGAGAAAAAGATCCTGGGTGTTAGGGAGAACGGAGTGCTGGGTGCTCTCTGCAAGCTCGTCGTCCTCCTCCTCCTCCTCCTCCTCTTCCCCATCCGCAGAATCCTCAGGTGTAGCTGATGAGACTATCCCCGACCCGGAATCCACGGTCACAGGTGGGGTAGTGGTGGCGGCCCCCCCCTAGAATTGCATGCAGCTCGGTGTAGAAGCGGCATGTCCGCGGCTCTGACCTGGAGCGACCGTTTGCCTCCTTTGTTTTTTGATAGGCTTGTCTGAGCTCCTTGACTTTCACGCGGCACTGATCTGAGTCCCTATTCTGACCTCTCTCCATCATGCCCTTGGAGATTTTTTCAAAAGTTTTGGCATTTCATCTTTTCGAACGAAGTTCTGCTAGCACTGAATCCTCTCCCCATATAGCGATCAGATCCAGTACCTCCCGCACAGTCTATGCTGGTGCTCTTTTTCGATTATCGGCCTGCATGGTTACCTGTGCTGATGAGCTATCTGTGGTCACCTGTGCTCTCCACGCTGGGCAAACAGGAAATGAAATTCAAATATTCCCGGGGCTTTTCCTGTCTACCTGGCCAGTGCATCCGAGTTCAGATTGCTGTCCAGAGCGGTCACAATGGTGCACTGTGGGATAGCTCCCGGAGGCCAATACCATCGAATTGCGGCCACACTAACCCTAATTCGAAATGCTAAAATCGATTTTGGTGCTACTCCGCTCGTCGCGGTGGAGTACAGAAATCGATTTAAAGAGCCCTTTATTTCGAATTAAATGGCGTCGTTGTGTGGACGGGTGCAGGGTTAATTCGAATTAAGGCTGCTAAATCCGAATTAAAGTCGTAGTGTAGACCAGGCCATAGTTCCTTCAGAACTCTTGGGTCAGTACCATCTGGTCCTGATGACTTATTACTCTTTAGTTTATCAATGTGTTCCAAAACCTTTTGTAATGAATAAAATTAAATATCTACATACTATGGTGATAGGCTCTTCTGATAGATGAAGAATTTGTCTAAGGTTACATCTGATACAATGATTTTGTGGTTTTTCTTATCTTCTGGACATTGTTTAAAGCTAATTTTAGGGTTAATTTTCATTATTGTCTGTCTTTAATCTGAACTCATATAAGGCTATGCTTTGTCCTTATGTTTACCTTTCATATGAAACCTCTTTTTATTGAGCTATATTGATATATTACAAGAAGACGGATTAAAAATGTCTCCTTTCCATGTTATTTATGGGGACTTCGGATGGGTACCTAGGGTTACCTAGGGAGGTGGTGGAATCTCCATCCTTAGAGGTTTTTAAGGCCCGGCTTGACAAAGCCTTGGCTGGGATGATTTAGTTGGTGTTGGTTCTGCTTTGAGCAGGGGATTGGACTAGATGACCTCCTGAGGTGTCTTCGAACTCTAATATTCTATGATATTCTAGGGTTGTCAATTGCAGTTAATTCATGTGATTAACTCAAAAAGATTAATTACAATTAAAAAAAATTAATCACAATTAATTGCAGTTTTAATCCCACTGTTAAACAATAATAGGATAGCAATTGAAATGCATTAAATATTTTGGATATTTTTTTATAGTTTCAAATATATTGATTTCAGTTACAACACAGAATACAAAGTGTACAGTGCTCACCTTATATTTTTTTATTACAAATATTTGCACTGTAAAAATGATAAACAAAAGAAATAGTATTTTTCAGTTAATCTCATATAAGGACTGTAGAGCAATCTATTTATTGTGCAAGGGAAATTTACAAATGTAGATTTTTGTTTTGTTTTGTTACAAAAGGGGAAGGATAACTCAGTGGTTTGAGCATTGGCCTACTAAACCCAGGGTTGTGAGTTCAATCCTTGAGGGGGCCAGTTGGGGATCTGGGGCAAAATCAGTACTTGGTCCTGCTAGTGAAGGCAGGGTGCTGGACTCAATGACCTTTCAAGGTCCCTTCCAGTTCTAGGAGATGGGATATCTCCTATAATTATAAAAACAAAACAATGTAAAACTTTAGAGCCTACGAGTCCACACAGTCCTACTTCTTGTTCAGCCAATTGCTAAGACAAACAAGTTTGTTTACATTTACAGGAGATAATGCTGCCTGCTTCTTATTTACAATGTCACCTGAAAGTGAGAACAGGTGTTCGCATGGCATTATTGTAGCTCGTGTTGCAAGGTATTTACATGCCAGATACGCTAAATATTCGTATGCCTCTTCGTGCTTCGGCCATGATTCAAGAGGACATGCTTCCATGCTGATGACGCTTGTTAAAAAAATAATGCGTTAATTAAAGTAGTGACTGAACTCCTTGGGAGAGAATTGTATGTCTCCTGCTCTGTGTTTTACCTGCATTCTGCCATATATTTTATGTTATAGCAGTCTCGGATGATGACTCAACACATGTTTGATTTTAAGAACACTTTCACAGCAGATTTGACAAAATGCTAAGAAGGTGCCAATGTGAGATTTCTAAAGATAGCTACAGCACCGGACCCAAGGTTTAAGACTCTGAAGTGCCTTCCAAAATCTGAGAGGGAGGAGATGTGGAACATGCTTTCAGAAGTCTTAAAAGAGCAACACTCTGATGTGGAAACTACAAAATCCAAACCACGAAAAGAGAAAATCAGCCTTTTGCTGATGGCATCTGACTCAGATGATGAAAATGAACATGCATTGGTCCATATTGCTTTGGGTCATTATTGAGCAGACACCATCATCAGCATGAATGCATATCCTCTGGAATGGTGGTCGAAGCATAAAGGGACATATGATTCTTTAGTGCATCTGGCACGTAAATATCTTGCGACACCCGCTACAACAGTGCCATGCGAATACCTGTTCTCACTTCCAGGTGACACTGTAAAGAAGAAGTGGGCAGCATTATCTCCTGCAAATATAAACAAGCTTGTTTGTCTGAGCGATTGGCTGAATAAGAAGTAGGACTGAGTGGACTTGTGGGCTCTAAAGTTTTACATTGTTTTGTTTTTGAGTGCAGTTATTTTTTCTACATAATTCTACAACTGTAAGTTCAATTTCCATGATAAAGAAATTGCACTAAAGTACTTGTCTTAGGTGAATTGAAAAATACTATTTCTTTTGTTTTTTATAGTGCAAATATTTGTAATAAAAAATAAATATAAAGTGAGCACTCTACACTATATTCTGTTTTGTAATTGAAATCAATATATTTGCAACTGTAGAAAACATGCAAAATATTTAAATGGTATTCTATTATTAACAGTGCAATTAATCGCAATTAATTTTTTTAATCGCTTGATAGTTCTAATATTTTCTCATGAACTATCAGTAAAACAATTTAATTTGGTGCTGATGTATTAATTCTAACATGACAAGTAATTTGATTTGCTGATTGAAAAACTGTAAATCTGCATTTTCATGTAAATTAAAGTATCAGCTTTTTATTTAGCATTCAGTATTTAAGTGGTTAAATTCAAGGTAAATTCTCTACCATTCCATTATGTAAGAAAAGGGGGGCTATAAGTTGTTCTTCAGCAAGGAGAAAACAGATTTGACAAGAAAGTATTACATTCTTACTATGTATTGCAAACTGTTTATTACTAGAAATTAATCTGTGTTCTGAGAATGTTTTCTGTGACAAATCAATTTTTATAAATGAAGACTCTTGAAGTATTTTATGCTGTGGACTTTGGTATACACCCCTCCTTTGCCTTTACAATAGTTCCTTCCAATGATGCAAACTCTGACCTAGCTGATTAACTTCCTTGTAGAAACTGGTGTACTACTCGGAGGCAAGATTGCAACTAAAAGTGAAATGGGGAATGTACAAAAAAAGTTTTCCAGCAAAGGAGATGGCTGTAAGTCAGAGACGCAGAAGCAGAGTGAATACACTGAGAGTAGAGTAAAAAAAGACGTATCAGAGAAAAAGACAATTGAACATTTACCAGACCATGAAGGTGAAGTTAATGGTTATCTAAATGGTAAAAAAAAGAATGAAAGCAATGATCTGAAGAAGGAGACTTCCAGTTCACATGGGACAGAATCTTCATCCGCTGGGAAAAGCATTTCTAATTTGCTTCCTCCTACTGCAGCAAAACTGAAAAGTGAAGGAAATGAGTTATTTAAGAATGGGCAATTTGGAGAGGCTGTGCTGAGGTACTCAGAGGCCATTGAAAATGTCATCAATTCAGGTGAGTTGTGATACCTTATGAAAAGAGTAGAATCGCTATTATTGTTAAAAGAACCACAGTTTAACCATCATAGCCTATCCACAGATTTCTGACAGAAATTGACAGGCTGTAAATTCCTCTGTGATAAATAATAGTCAATTTACAAAATGAGTCACAAAAGGTACAATAGAGTGAAATGAATAGAAAGATTGATAATTCTTAGTGACAGCGATGTTTGCATATGTTTACGTATTAGAATAATTATATGTATTGTAGGTGACATACTGAATAAACAAAAGCTCCTTGAAGCTTTGCATCATCAGCAAACTGCAGCAGTGCAGTGTAACTCAGAATATACTATAGTCTTTTTTTAATTCTAATTCAATGATATTTAAATAATGAACTTTCATTGTACTTGCATATAATTTTAGGAGTACAAAGTCGAGATGATCTAAGTATCTTGTATTCAAATAGAGCAGCATGTTACCTTAAAGAAGGCAACTGCAGTGACTGCATTCAAGATTGTAACAGGTAAAACAGCACTCTTTCTTGTAGGGAAACAACATTCCTATTGATGATTAAACATTTTAATCAGTTTCTCATTATTAAAATACTATTTTAACTGAGTCATTCTAAGGAAGGGCTAGTTCCTTGTCATATTGACAGGAATCTTTATCTGTTAAAATATGTTATGAATCACTCACTACTAGGGGAGAGGTAATTTTAAGAATATTGTATAAGTTGATGTGTAAAGACAATTAAATCTTCCCAAATGTACATAGAAATGCATTGAAGGCTTAAATGAACAAAATGTTAACGTTAAATGAAAACAGGCTCTTTACTGAACAGTTTGTGAATGCTCCATAGTTATTTATACGTAGTCTCTTTTCACCCTAGGACTGATAACCTTGTTTGAAACCATTTTTAAGCATGTTTACAGTAGAAATTGTTTTGCATGTACACTCAACATATTCACAATCTGAGTTACAATTGTGTTCAAAAACTGAGCTAGAATTCTGCTGTCTACTTATGGTGCATTGTTGTACGGCACCATTGGCTGAAGGTCAGGTACCCTCAATCTCCCCCTTCAAAAAAACCACATTTAAGTATTACTGTTTTTCCTAAAATTTCTGTTGAATTTCATAAGCAGTGATTAATGAGTGTAAGGCTTTAGGGGTTAAACAGGATACCATGCGATCAGAGCTCTCATCAGCCAAACAAATTTCCTCTTTTGTAATGCAAGGCTGTAACTTTCTGGCGTGCAATCCAGACCCGTGGAGAGTGTGGAGTTGCCTTGCCAGGCAAGCTCCAGGATCCAAAGCATTGGACCAGGGCTGCCCAATATGTAGACATGAGTGCATGCTTGTTGCTGACAGTGGGTGTCCCAGGCAGAGAGTCATAGTAACAAGGTATTGTGAGGCACGGGGTTACAGGATAAGAGGTGACAGAACTCTTCACTGGTCTGGATTGCACCCCAGAATGTGATACATACACAACTAGAGTATAAAAATATTAATAACTGGATATAATATAGATTTAGCTTTTAATTTTTATTAATTAAGCTGCTAACATATTGAATATAGTCTACCATCTGCTTTAGGAGTTTTCTTAGAATGAGCAGTTTTTTTCATATACTTTCTAATACTCTGCATAATTTAAACTTTGTTGTAATTAATGAAGATATAAGATAGTTGAAAAAAACAGATGTTTACTGACCAAATAAAGTTACAAAATTATAGCAATAAATTGCTTGTTCTGGTTCTTTGAATATAACTCTGCCGTTGAAAACAATACTGTGAACCTGTGTTTTTGTATTCTCTCTAAATGGAAACCTGTATCATCATCAGTCATCGGTATAATATTAATTTATGGTACTACCCATAATATGCTATACTCTTTCTATATAGACAGAGAGGTATGGTTCCTGCCACAATGAGCAGAGACAACAAATAGAAATTAGGAAGAACAGGAAATAGAAACAATATTAAAAAAAATATGTCAACTGGATTTGCTGTAGGCAGCACAACAGAAATGGATAAAGTTTAATAATGATTTATGATTGACTCCAGCAATGGCATAGAGCTTGTATTCTTGATGTAAAAAAAAAAAAAAAAAATCTTTTACACATTTGTCTTCTAATATGTGTTTCTTGAGAGGCTTCCAGAAATCCTCTTAGCTCCTCTTCCCCATAAGGGCCCTGATTTGGAGTAATTTACCCTTTGTCTGTGGAAGACAGGATGTAGCTCCCTTATACGAGCTTCCACTTCCTCATATTACTGCTATGGCATAACCTGTCACCTGATTAACATTACCCTCCAGCTATACCCTGGAAATGCATGCTGGCTAGCTTCACCTAGAATCATAGAATCATAGAATATCAGAGTTGGAAGGGACCTCAAGAGGTCATCTAGTCCAACCCCCTGCTCAAAGCAGGACCAATTCCCAGCTAAATCATCCCAGCCAGGGCTTTGTCAAGCCGGGCCTTAAAAACCTCCAAGGAAGGAGACTCCACCACCTCCCTAGGTAACGCATTCCAGTGTTTCACCACCCTCCTAGTGAAATAGTTTTTCCTGATATCCAACCTGGACCTCCCCCACTGCAACTTGAGACCATTGCTCCTTGTTCTGTCATCTGTCACCACTGAGAACAGCCGAGCTCCATCCTCTTTGGAACCCCCCTTCAGGTAGTTGAAGGCTGCTATCAAATCCCCCCTCATTCTTCTCTTCTGGAGACTAAACAATCCCAGTTCCCTCAGCCTCTCCTCATAAGTCATGTGCTCCAGTCCCCTAATCATTTTTGTTGCCCTCTGCTGGACTCTTTCCAATTTTTCCACATCCTTCTTGTAGTGTGGGGCTCAAAACTGGACACAGTATTCCAGATGAGGCCTCACCAATGTCGAATAAAGGGGAACGATCACCTCCCAGATGCTGATAGTTCCCAAGAAATGCACCCCTTCCATCTGACTTTGTATCTACCCTTTAGATTGCACCAAATTTCTAGGGGTTATGAACCTGAAAATTAGTTAGTGTTCTCAAGGTTAAAAGAAAGTTAAGAGCAGTAGTTGAGCCTTAGTAGCACTATGGAGTGATGCATAATTGCTATTCTAAACAGTACTTAGCAGTAGAAGAGATCTTGGAAGCTTTTAAACATAACTGTCTTCATTATTTAGATATATACAGGAGTACATATCCTAACAGCTAGCTGCCTAGAATCCTCTAAATCGCAATACTCCTATTGTTCCATTACTAAAAGACACTTTTTAAATAATAATGCTTTTGTGGGCATTTTGTGCTTTTGTGAGCCCATCATGTCACTGGAGCAGTCCATGTAGTTTAGAAGTAGTACTCGTTGTGCTGCACTAGAGACTGAGCTTGCTGCCTGACCACATCAGCAGTTATCTGGGAGACATCCTGCCAAAACAGTCAGTTTTTTCCTTGTATGCCAACCTCAGTTGCTCACAGCCAACAGGCAGTTGTGTACTGCTTGTATTATTGCTAAATATTTTCTTCATGTTTTACAACTACGGAGGAACTGAAAGCTATTAGAGGAACAAGCAGACAGAACGAGCATATGTTTGAGATCCACACAGATCTAGGCACCACTTAAACAGAATAATCATCCCATTAAGATTAAGCAGAATAACCTCACTAAGATTCTATTAAGTCTGGTGGGCCTTAATTGTGTTCACTGTGGAGGAAGTAGGTTACCAGACTGAGTTAACAAATTTAAGTTGAATACATTGTAATAAAATATGCTAGCATGTACATGGCTGCAATCCCATTTCGGGTTTTTTTAGTTGCTAATAAACCACTCCAGATCTGCTTTCCTATTTTGTCAACATTACCCCAAAATGAAATAATGGACATACTGTGTATAGTTCTTTATATCAGTGGATAGCTTCATTAGGTTTATGTGACAATTCTGTTTTCAGCTCTGCACTGCTTGTAATCTTTTTTTCTTTTGTATTCTCAAGAGCTCTGGAACTTCATCCATTTTCCCTTAAACCTCTTCTGCGACGGGCAATGGCATACGAGTCCATGGAGCGATATCGGCAGGCGTATGTTGATTATAAAATGGTTCTACAGATAGACAGTGGGATCCAGGCAGCAAATGACAGTGTTAATAGGTAACATCAATTTGTGACTTTTGTGTTCTTATAAGATGCTGAATGGAAAAATAGGATTTTATATTTTATTTTGTTTTCCTTTATCTACTCCCTCTCCTCTATGTGCCTCAGAGTTAGAAGTATATACAGAAACACCAGTTGTTTGTTGTTAATTATGTTCACAGTAACATCATTTCCCATTGGTTGTATTCACTCTACAATTAAACCATGAATGTAAACTTGAAGGGTAGACTTTTCTTTTGCTTTCAGCACTTGTGAATGTACCATCTTTTTTCTTCTACTGTTCTGTCATTTGTCCATTACCCACGCTGTAGTGTTCCTCCTCTCTTGTACTGTGCTTTCCCCATTTCTTTTTAATTCCTTCTGTGTTCTGGTCAGTGAAAGGACAGCAGCAAAATGAAACTTGTAGGACTCCTGATCCCTGAAATGCCAGGCTAATGTTTGACATCTAGCCTGCACAGAGATCAACCATTAAGTTTCACTGTGCTACCACTTGTCAACAGTAGCTTATTAGTGGCTTGTGCCACTTCCCTGAGACTATATTAAAAATTTGATCTTAATCCATGTCAGCAAAATTTCATGTTTTGTTGTTTTGTTCTGGATATTTTACCCTTTTCTATGTGATTTAAATTTTATAACCTGAGGCAGAAATCTCCTGCAAGTTCTGCATGGCAGATATCAACTCCCAATATTCTCCTCTCTCTACTCTGGTGACCTCAATGAGAGATGCATGTATATGCGGAGAGCAAAATGTTAAAGCTGAGATCTTCCCTGTGGCTCTATGAGAATTTTGCCCTTAATACTTGGGTCTACAAAACTTTATTCTTGTATTAGATGACAAAATGCTATCTTGGCTGGAGTAGAACAATAATTTCACATAATATTCTTGACAGAAAGGTGTCTAAGCTAGTGGTCTGCCAAACTCTTTCGTTTCAGTGTCTGCATTGGTCATCCATTTAACACTGAAGCATACAAGAGAGAAAGAATCTCAATCTCTTGCCATACAACTTAAGTGCCCCTTACATTCAAGACCAAATTCATAAATACTAAAATGTGTAGCATGTTCTACATGTAGCTGTCAGCAGTAAAAGCGAGATGGAACTCTGGGGAGCTGTATTTGTGTTTGGGTAACAATATTTTTCCAGAGTATAAGATTTGTATTTCATACACCTCATGAGTGTAGCATCGCTTTTGAAAAAAAAATAGTTATTGATATTCGAATACTGGACAGATTAAATATGGGAGTTACTGAGAGTATATACTTGGAACCTCAGTGATTTTTAGTCTTTTTTTTTTTTTTAAACTACAACTATGTTTAAAGGGCTTTACTTTTTTGTGTGGGGCTTCAGTTTGCTCCCCTTCTTAACTTTTGTGTTTGTTACCAGGTGAGATAACACTAGTGATAGTCACTGTCTACACAGTGTATAATCTAAGAAATATAATTTTTCTAACCTTTTTAATAGTTTCAAACCCCCATCATTCTTGCTGCCAACTGCAGATCATTAATTTCTGTAATTATATTTATAACAACTGTATAGAATTGTGCTTGATACTTCAAACATTGTCATACTTACATTTCTTTTAACTTATAGTAAGTAATTCTATGAATCACAAAACTGTATTTGCTTTTTTCTACTTTAAATATTGTGTATGAGAACAGAGAAGCCAGTATGCATTGAGCAATAGCCCACATATATTCAACCTTCAACGTTAGAACCTGTTTTATAAAGGAAGGACGGAGCATTGAGGTTATTTCCTATTCTTCTTGAAAAGTGAACGGTAACTTTGTTTAACTTCTACCTGTAGGTGTACGTACACCAGAAGGGATCTTAGGTTAACATTTTCTGTAAAGGATGTTATCTTTAGCTGCAGAGTAAACTTGCTAGTACATCAGTGTCTGCATCTGGTACTAGATGAGTTCCCGGTGTGGTGAAATTACGGATGTCAAACAATTGGTGTGCATGGTTTTACCTCCTGTATCACTATCTTTTATTTATAAACAGGCACTTTAGAAATTTCCCCTGATTGACATTCTTGTAACTTACTTAGGGTTTAAGCTTCCTATTTTTTCTTCCTTAACATTTTTCCTTTTTTTCCTTTCTAGGCCTTCCTTATGCTTTTAGCTTCACTACTCATTACTCTTTCCTCCCTGGCATCCCATCATCTTATTTCAGCTGCTTCTTCCTTCTCCTCCTTTGCTGGTAATTCATTTTTGGCTTTCAGATTTTGTTTTTAGAGTATAGCCCTCTTGCGTAAGTTTAAATACAATTTATTTATTTTAAAATTTTTATCATTTCTAAATTCAATTTAAATAGCTGATCAAATAAAGAAAATACTTAGTTTCAGTGAAAAAGAGAAACAATTTTAAAAGAAACAGTTTAAGAAATGAATTTCAAAGGAAAAAAGATGGCATTTCTACCTTTCCTGTTCCTTTTTGATGTAAAGGGGTAACCTCAAAAATGTAATTTAAAAATATTTTTCTACATGTCTTTTATATTAGGAATATCAGGTCCTGGCTTCCTGTTTCTATTGGAAAACTTTTTAAGATCCTCAGAAGGATCTGATTGGTGATATCACCGGAAGCTGAGTAATCTGCTGATCTTTCACCCCTAGGTGAAGGGGAATCTTATTCAGGCTATCTTCTAAGGCTGGCCTAAATAACCAGGTCCTGCAAAAATCTTACAAGCAAAAATGGAGCTCAGGTCCTGAGGTTCCTATTATTAGTCATGTAAAAGACAAGCAGAATTGTTAAAATAAAACTTTGAGATTGTCTGTATACATCATAAAGAAAGCATTGAAGAGTGTGAGCAATTTATTTATTTTTGCTTTGCAGTTCCACCATTAATAAGAGAGTTTGTCATGTTGGCTAGAATATGTTGAATGACTTTTTTTGTGGTGTCCTGATATGTTATCCTGCAAGAGTGGTAGCAAGCACTCTTATTTGAGGGACCTTAATTATGGAAACTGTTCCCTGCAATGGTGTTCCAGAACCTAGGTTTGGCAAGCTTCAGTGAGGCTTTTAATCAGTGGCATTTTACTACTGAGTGCATACCATCAGGTTTCCGTGGCTAGTTTTTTTTTTTTTTTTTTAATTTTCTGTTGGATTGACTGATATTTCTACTGTTCCTTTTTAATTATTGTGAGACATCTATAGGCCATGGCAATGGGGACTGTGTGTATGCACTTCCATTCACTAAATGGACTTCTCGTTCTAACTGACTCTAATTCCAATGTTTCCTGTAATACCAGTTATTAAAAGCTGCAGAGTTCTTCTAGTGAAATTTATTACAAACTTTTGTATGAAAAGTATACTGTATAAACATGGCCCTATCAAAGTCATGGTTCATTTTCATAAATTTCACAGTCAATGCATTTTAAAAATCTTGAATTTCAGAGTTTCAGATATTTAAATTTTAAATTTCACAGGGTTGTAACAAAGCATGAATATGTATTTTAAAAACGGCAAAATATAAACATGTAAAGCCTTTAAGTAAGTGTTTCCCAAACTGGGGGTCCTGACACAAAAGAGGGTCGGAAGGCTATTGCGGGGCAACGCGGCATTGCCACCCTTACTTTTGTGCTGCCTTCAGAGCTGGGTGGCTGGAGAGCGTCTTCATCTGGCCGGACACCCAGCTCTGAAGGCAGCTCTGCCGCCAGCACAGAGGTAAGGGTGGCATGGTATGGTATTGCCATTCTTACTTCTGCCCTGCTGCTGGGTGGCCAGCTCTGAAGGCAGCGCAAAAGTAGGGGTGGCTATACTGCAATCCCCCACATTAGTCTTGCCAACCCCGTTTTCAGTCAGGATCCCCAGTTTGAGAAACACTGCTTATAGCATAGTGTAAAAGTACACAAAAGACCAGATTTTATACATAGTCCATGTCACATTTTTCATGGACATGAATTTGGTAAAGCCCTATGTATAAAATAGATCTTTGTGATAAATACCAGTAAACCCCAACATTGCAACATGACTGTCTGAATGTTCTCTTGTAAAACACCATTTTTGGTGCAAGACAGTCGCTAGCATAGTTGAGTGACTGGATGGGGTGCAGGTTACAAGGAGCCACCTCCCTAGCCCATGCATCCTGTATAAGCACCAGGGACAAATACAGTCTTGCTCCCTTTGAGCCTGATTCAGTGTCCACTGAAGTCAGCAGGAGTCTTTTCATTGACTTCAATGGGCATAGGAGTAGGCCCTCTGTGCTGATTGCGGGCACACATAGCCGCAAATGGAGAAAGGCTGAGCAGGGAGAAAGCAGGGTCCTGGTTTGGTGTGGAGTTACTCTGCTTTTTACTCAGAACAATATCTAAATACTGTGATCTGCCTTCTGCGTATTTCACTCTAAAATAAGCCATGTTAACCAAAGCAAAGGTCAGGGCTGTTCAAATTGCATAGTACCCCTAATTTTATATGAGCTACTTCATTCAAGTTGGAGTGAGAGAATATTTTGCTTAGATTAAAATAAAATTATAGCTCAATGATCCAACACCACCATGTACCCTTACATATCCCTTATTGAAAGGCACTTATTGTTAGTTTAGAGAAAAACACTTTTTTGTTCTTTAGTTTGAAAAGAAATTAAGCAGTTAGGTGATGTGGAATTACTGAATGCTCCCTGTATTTTGTTTATGATGCAAATGTTTGTTTTAAATATTAAAATTTGAAAAAAATTGCATAAATCACCATAGCAAATACATGTAGTACATAAAACAGTACCTCACACAAATCAATGTATCAGCATCCATTTCAGTCTGTATTATTCTGTAAAATAGTACAACAATTCTTGTGTAATCTGCATTACACAAAATATATTACAACCTCTTATAGGAAACAAGGTGGATGAGGCAATATCTTTTACTGGACCAACTTCTGTTGGTAGGAAAGGCACACTTTTAAGCTGGGTCTGGGAAATATAGTCAGAGTGTCCCAGCTAAATACAAGGTGTAATAGCTTGTTTAAGATAAGTAGTTAACACCTGTTTCAAGGGACCATTCAAGGTGAAGTGGCCTGTTAACACCTCTCCAGTCTTTTGGGAAACTGGGAGTGGTTTAGTGGGTTACAGATTGGATTTATGGCTTATTACAACAATGTCTCTATTCACTGGCCAGTATGAATGAGCTTGCATATACATACCAGATGTGTTCATCATAAGATCCTTTAATGCTCTCTCAGGTGTGGCTGAGGTTTGTTTAAATAAGGTACATTTCACACACAGTGCCACATAGTGGCTGAACAGTATAATACAGAAGAGCGTTCTGTTACATTTCCCCTTTTAAGTTCTACATTTCTACCATATACAATATTTACACTATCAGGCTATTTTTGAAGTTCAATATGTATCAGTCTGTTGCATGTCTCTCAGTCATACTGGTTTTTAATTACATGACCCAAACATCTAAGAACTTGGTCATCTGGCTGTCCATTAGTTGCAATGACTGGCTCTGGTTGATTTGGGATCCTTGAGTCGTCGTCATCTTTTTCTGTTCTCTATTCTCTTCATGGGCCACCTTGAAGAAGAATTTCTGGACAGATGCACCATGCAACCAATGATATATCTGAGATACATGATGATTGTCATCTTCTGGACAGATGATCTAGACTCCCTCATAGATGTCCACCACAACTTCAACCACTCCCACCCATCGATTATACTTTTTCTAAAATACTCCCACATTAGCATCAAATTCCTGGACACCATGATGACCTTCAGCAGTGGAACCCTACAGACAACTATATAGAAGAAACCCACGGATGGCTACACCTACCTTCACAGATCCAGTAAATACCCCAAACACACCAAGCAATCTTATCTACAGCCAGGCACTCAGATACTGCAGAATATGCTCCGAGGAAAGTCCAGGATACAAACATCAATGCACTTAAAACTGCCTTCACCAAACGAAGTAGATCGCATCATGGAATGGGTCCCCAAATACTGGAGAGAACCTGCTTCAATATAGAAATAAAACCCCCTCCAACCACACACCCCTAGTTGTCACTTATTACCCCACAGTGATGATACACCATACGGATTCCAAACAGTTATACCCCATACTTGATGGGGTCCACATCCTAAAAGAAATCTTTCCTGAACTCCTTCTGGCCTTCAAATAACCCCTCCAAACTCTCCAAGCTCAGCATCAGGAGCAAGCTCCCCACAGATCAGGAAACACCAACTCAACCCTACCAGAACAACAGATGTAAAACCTGTAGACATATCTCCACTGCTACAATGACCAGCATCTCCCACAAAACACCTTTCAAGATCCATGAGTCCTTCCCCATCTATCACAACATGTGACATACCTCATCCAGTTCACTGAATGCCCCAGTAACCACTATGGGGGTGAAACAAGACTGTCACTATGCACTCAAATGAACTCACACAGAAAAATGATAAAAGACAAGAACATCATATCAACTGTGGGTGAACACTTTTCACAAAGCAATCGCTCTATTGCTGACCTCTCAGGCCTTACCCTCAAAGGAAACCTGCACAACACTTTCCAAAGATGAGCCTGGGAGCAGAAATTCATAACTTTTGCTAGACACTAAAACTCATGGACTGAGTAAAGTCACTGGATTTATGGCTTATTACAATAATCTATAACCCACTAAAGCCCCCAGCTTCCCTCCTACCCCATGACTGGAGAGGTGTTAATGAGTCAGTTCACCTTGAATGGTCCCTTGAAATATATGTTAACTATTGATGTAAACAGTGTGTTCCACCTTGTATTTAGCTGTGACACTGAGTACATTTCTCAGATCTAAAGAAGAGCTCTGTGGAATCTCAAAAGCTTGTCTCTCTCACCAAGAGAAGATAGTCCAATAAAAGATATTGACTCATTCACCTTGTTTCTCTGATATCCTGGGACCAACACAGGTACAACAGCACTGCATACAGCCTCTTAGAGTCTTTTTGTAGACCTTTGAGGGTCTTGTGTCAGTGAGGAGACTGGGATTGGGCCCTAACTGTTCATCTTCTGTAGTTATACTATAATATTAAAAAGCCTTTCAGTTTATAAATACTGTACTGTAAACGTTTAAAGACTAAAATCAAGGGCGGGAAATGTGAATCTGGATTACTTTCTTCCATTCCAACCTCATTTTTAATGTTGCATCCAACATTGTTAAATCCTTTTCAGATGTATATCAATTGTTTCTTTTAATGAAAAAGGATTTTTCATATTTAATATATTAATATATTTTTGCATCAGTGGTGGGAGTGATACACCTGCACATTGCAAGATTATGAAATAAAATTTGAATGTAGCATAATTTACTGGACAGTGCAGAATTTTCCTTCAAGAATTGGTTCCTAGGCTCTTCCTGATCTTTTTTCTCAATGTAGAAAATTTTCTAATCAGTTTTCATTAATATTTAATATTTTCTTTTTAAAAGATACTATAAAATGTACAGCAGTGTTGTCAAGCTTTTTATAGGTTAGTTTTCTTTATTTAGGTCTTAATCTAGAACCCATTGTGGTCAATCCAGTGACTCCCATTGACTTTAATGGGGTTTATTTTGGGCCTTCTATGGTTTTGGAATAATCTAGTTGCCTACAATTTGTGAGTAGTGAAAGTACACTTTCATAAGAAAAGGATCAAGTTGAGACAATTTTAAATGTATTTTCTGTACATTTTTAAATGGGGATAATGAATTCATGCTTAGAGACTTACAGCGCAAGAAGTTCTTAAAATACAACTTAATAAATACTTTGAGTTGCAGTAGTGTTGCAGAAAGTAGTTGTATGTATTTAATGTATCAACAGCTGTAAAAAGTACATTTGTGTCTGAAACTAGTGTATATAATATTGTCACAAGCAATACCTTTAACTTCACATCTGAGATAAATTAGCAAAAAAAAAATTGTTTTGTTTTCTTTTCAGTTTTAGTTTATACATTAAGCAGGAATCAGGGCTCAATCCTGCAAGAGGCTGAGAACTCTCAATACCCACTTGCTGAGGCTCTGACCCAGCTAAACACTTAATCACATGCTTAAATGCTTTACTGACCAGGCCTAAGTGAGTTTCTCCTTTGCTGAAAAGACCTGTATAAATACCAACAAAGAGCATAAAAACTCTAAGGGGGAAAAAAAAACCTAAGGATCTTTTTTTAAAAATTCAGGACAATACTACTTAAACTGGGCACTATGGGCAAATCTACACTAGAAGCGCTACATTGGTGCAATTGCACCCCTGTAGTGCATCTGGCGAAGATGTTCTATGCCAACAGGAGAGAGCTCTCCCATCCGCATAATAAATCCACCGCCGCGAGAGGCATAGCACTGTCCACACCAGCACTTAGATCGGTGTAACTTACATCAATTGGGAGGTGGTTTATTCACATCCCTGACCGAAGAAAGTTATACCGAAGTACGTGGTAGTATAGACCTGGCCTATCAGAAGAATTTTATTAGAAGAACTGAAGGACAGTGATATTTTTAAAATTGACGTTAAGTTGTAAAAAGAAAAAAAACATGAAAAATCATGTGTATGTTTTGGTCTTCAGAATAACAAGAACTTTAATAGATCAAGATGGTCCAAGTTGGAGAGAGAAGCTACCACCAATTCCAGTTGTCCCCGTTTCTGCTCAATTACACAAATGGGATGGAGGAAGCCTTACTTCAGAGACTAAGCGAAAGAAGATTGCAGACCTCAATGGAGATAGACAATCAGAGATTAACAGTATGTATAGCATATGCAAATATGTAGAGGTAGAAAAATGGAAATATAGTTTAACAAAAGTTAAACATACCATTGCTTTTCAGAATATTATCTGAAGAAGCAATATACTTAAATAATATTAACAGCAAACTTTCTGAAAGGAAAACTTGGATAATGGTCGAGATTGGATTTAATATCCTGTATAGATCCATAATGTTATGCTTCTTTATCACCCCATGGATGAGTTTTCAATGTGCATTTCTTCGAATATATATATAATGTTGGTAAGAATATTGATCAGCAATATGTTGATACCGACTGGAACTGTCGAGTGGGTCTTTCCTATTTACTTAACCTTAATTACATCATTTATTTTGAAAGTAGAGTCATGCTCTACATCATGATAGAATGTTGCTGTGACTACTGCATAGCCTCTCTCCACCAATAATGTTACCTCTTAGCTCAAGGATGATTTAGTTGGGGTTGGCCCTGCTTTGAGCAGGGGGTTGGACTAGATGACCTCCTGAGGTCTCTTCCAACCCTAATCTTCTATGATTCTATGATAAGTATACAAAGTTGGTGAACCTGTAAGAATGGCAAATGTATGTTTTTAAAGCATGCTGTCTTTAGGGAACTCAGGGCTTGTCTGCACAGCCCCGTAGTTCAGACTACAGGGGTGTGAATTGTGGTGTGTGCCAAGTGATGCGCTGTGTGGATGCTGTAGGTGGAAACTAAAAGGTACCTAGTTCCTATTAGCACAGCCCTCTTCAAATGGGATAATGTTAATGTGAACTAGGTACTTTTCAGTTTGCACTAGCAACATCCACGCAGGACATTTATACAGTGCATTCTTCAGTTCACATCCCCCATAGTCTGAACTACATGGCCATGTAGACATAGTCTCAGTTACAGGAAATATTTTTTTCTCTCCTAATCTCTATGGCATTAGATGATCTAACCATAATTCATTACTGGAAAAAGGCATGTCCTCAATCAACCTCCATTCCTGAGGTACTAAAGAATTAATAATGTTACTGCTGTCTGAAAGATAATCTAAAGAATTACTCTTCACCTTTTGTATACCAACTGGGAAACAAACAAACACACCACACATTTATAGTTATAACAGATCTATGTACAAGATGAATTAACTGAGCAAAAAATAAATGAAGGGGTGGAGGCAGATATGTTGGTAATATTAGGTAAGATTGAAAATTGATATTAGTATTATTTGTTTGTTGAATACCAACAATGTGCATTAGAATTCTGCCTGAGAGAAGGAAACTTGACTCAAAGAATAAGACCAGGCAGTAGTAATTTACAGTAATTTGGATTTTATAGGGAAAGGGTAGTATTGCATACTCAACCACAGTATGACTACGGAAAATCGCTTTCCATGTAGGGGACTGTAGCAAAGCGAGACTCACCGGCACAGCGCCTCCTGCTGGTTATCCTGGGAATTAGCTCTCCAGTGTACAGAGCTCCTCCTTCTGTCCGGTGTTTCGCCTGCCTCAGGCCCCTGTGACCCTCCCAGACCCTGGTGTCCTTTACCTTGGGGTTCTGCCCCAGCAGTACCCCACCATGCTCTGGGTCTCCCCTCCCAGGGAAACCCCCAACCCTCTCACCCACCTTGCCTCAGTGGCTACTGCCAGTCACCATCTAGCCCCCGTTCACTGGGGCAGACTGCAGCCTGTCATGACCACTCATCATTGGCAAGGAGGTTGGACCAGCTATCTCTGCCTATCTCTGGGCTGCTGCCTCTGCAACCCCAGGACCTGTTTTGGCCCTTTAAGCAAGGCCCGCAGCCTGGAGATTTACCAGGCTGTAGCTCCCCAGCTCCTCCTGCCTTTCCCCAGCCCTGCTCCGTTCTCTGTAGCCTGAGCTCCCAGGCAGCCAGGTCCTTCTCCCTCTGAGGCTGGAAAGAGATTGACTCAGCTCCTGGCTCACAGCCCTTTTATAGGGCCAGCTGTGGCTGCCTTCCCAATCAGCCTACCCTATTGACTCCCCGGGGCAGCCCTTTCCCAGGGCCGTCTTAACCCCGTCAGGGCCGGATCGGGGTGACTGCCCCACTACACTCCCCCCCCAAATCCCACGCCTGGGAGCAGGGGGATCCTCAAGCCTGTGCGACCCGAAGATGTCCCGCCAGTCGCACTCACCGCTCCTCATTATCCTTCAGTTTTAGGGCCAGATCTTCTTTTTCCCAGTGGGCTTTTTGTAGCTCCGCCTCCACCATCCAGCGGCCTGCTCTGCAGCCTCCAGCAATGCACGCAGGCCAGAATACCCCGGGCCCTCTTCCTTCAGGGTCTGGGTTCCTACTGCAACCTGCTCCACAACAACCTGGGTCCCGGCTTCTTGCTGGGCCCACTCTATCCCAGTCTCTTTGTCCGCCATCCCCCGTGGGTGGCTCTCGGGCAGGTCTACTGCCTTCTCTGCAGCAGCTACCTGGCCAGTCCTTGACCCCTTTGGGTCCTCAGGCCCCTCCACCTGAGTTCGCCCTCTTCCAAGGGGGCAGTTCCTCTTTATGTGGCTCTGTTTGTGGCAGCCAAAGCAGGCTTTCTGCCCCTTTGCTGCCCTGGGCCCCAGCTTCTGCCATTGGTCTTTCTCTGGGACAGCCGTCCCTGGGCTGCCCTGGGTCAGACTCCTTGAGGCAGGGCACTCCCTCCAAAGATGCCCCCACCACCCACTGGCCCAACACCTTTGTCACCTCCTGACTTCCTTTACCAGGTGACCTCTTGTAGGGGCCTGTCAGTTCTCCCATTCTGGGTCAGGCTTCCTGCCCCCATCCCAGTAGGGACAATCCACCCTTACATGTCCACGCCACCCACAGGCGTAACAAGCCCCATGCTCTGCCCCGGGCCTCTTGGCCCCAGCACTGGGCTTTTCCCACCAGTCTCAGCGGTCTTTTTGGAACTCCCTCTGCAGGAGTTTCACCAGGGCCCGCTGCTCCTCTGCCAGCTGCCCTAGTTGTGCCTGCAAAGCCCACTGTACCTCCCACTGTATCTCCTGGTTTTCCCCGAGCTCTTGCACAAGTCTCTCAAGCCTCTCAGGCTGCCCCTTTCCTCAGAGGACCAGACCCTAGTTTAATACAAACAAGAGGAAGTACTTCTTCACACAACTCACTATTAGCCTGTGGAACTCATTGTCATGGGATGTTGTGATGGCCAAAAGTGTAACTGAGTTAAAAAAAGAAGTAGGTAAGTTCATGGAGGATACGTCCATCAGTGGCTATTACTCAAGATGGTCAGGGATGTAACCCCAGACTCGGGTGACCCTAAACCTCTGACTGCCAGAAGCAGAGATGAAAAGACAGGTGGATCTCCAAAATTGCCCTGCTCTGTACGCGCTGACTGCAGCTCTGGTACTGGCCACTTTTGGAGACAGGCTACTGGGTTAGATGGACTATTAGACTGACCCATTATGGCAGTTCTTATGTTCAGTTAGATACATTGCTTAATAAATGTTTAATTTTTTAGCCTCAAAAGGTGCTTTTGGTAAGTATTGATGGTATACCTTTTTGTAAACTCAGGAATGGAACATGCTGTTTGTTTTAATTCTAATTCAGTTTTAATTAAATTATACTTTAATTTAGTATAAACTTTTCTAGTTGTAAGAATTAAAATGTTGGCTATATAACCCTGTAATAACCTTCCCATGAGGAAGAGTTTGCAGGTAATCATGGAGAGAAGTAGTCAGATTTGTAGTGATAAGGTCCAGCCTGTTCTGAAAATTAATCAAATTAGTTATAATTGTCTAAATCAAAAGATAATGCAATTCGTGGTGGTCTGGTATAAGATTAAGTCAATTGAATCTATTGTATGGATTTGACCTTGTTTGCATTCTTCTTCAAGTGATTGCCGATGTCCATTCACTTCATGTGTGTGTGCGTCCAGTGGACAGTTGTCAGAGATTTTTCCCTTAGCAGTACCCATTGTGGTGGCACATGCGCCCTCTGCTGCCTCACACCACCACACAAAGGTACAAAGGGCAGATCCACCCCCAACCCCCCTTGTTCCGTTTTACTGGCTGTGGTGGTTAATTGCAATATCATATTCCAACATCTTTCCCTCATATTTGTATACAGTTGGTATTCGTTTTAGTGTTTGTTGGTTATAGAAATAGGTTTTCTTTTAAAATGTTTTTAAACACTTCAGTTCCCACTGCCAGGGCATACCTCGGTCACCAGCATCAAGCCCTGACATTCCTGAAAAAAACTGATGCCAGTGAGTGACCCACACTCCAGTTGCCTGAAGTGTCTCGAGGAGACTCACGTCAGGGATTGGTGTCAAATTTGCTGGGATTTTAATTCAAAAACCAAGAAAGACAGGGAGGTCAGGCTTAAGTTTCGTTTGATGGAGGCGGCCCTGCATCCACCTTTGGAGCCTTCCTGCTCGGAGTGGGTATGAGCACATCTGCATCCATCAGAAATGCTCCCCCAGTTTTGACTGAGCTTTGGGTCTGATTTCCGTCCCCATTACTGAGGAAGAGGCACCAGAAGACGCTGAGCCCTTGGATGCTATCTGGGAGATTGAGATACTGAGCACTGAATCCAGCATATGGACAAGGACAGCAGAGTTTGCTCGAGGCCAAAGCACCCTCCAAAGCAGTCTTTTGTCAACTCTGATGCCAGCACCAGTGCCGTTGAGACCAACCCTGAAGAGGCTGCATCTAATTCAACAGTACAGAAGACTGTCTTGGTACTGTGTACTCCGGAGGCTTATGTGGCAGCACAAGATCTGCTGAGTTTCTCTGTGCAGGCTTTGCTGGCAGTCCAAGAGTCTTCTCGCCCAGTACTGGCACCTGCGATACCTTTATTGTCGTCGTCCCAGCATATGATACCGTGAGTGCCTCCATTTCCCTGCATGCCTCTTCATGTGGTACCATCCAGAGGGAAGCCAGCCATTATCTCACGAGAACCGCCATCTCCAGGCTTCCCACATGGAACCTCAGCACTGATAGGAACAGCCCTTCCTTGGTTGGAGGAGGTGGCTTCATCTGTGGATTCTGAGGTTGGTTCCTATATGTCATACCTGCACCACAAACATCACTGTTCCCCTTCTACTGCCTATCATTGTTGGTATCCCTTGGAGGCTCTGTCTTGACCATCAAGCAGAGACCCATGCCTAGGCAGAGATTGGGCTCTGTGACCTTACCAATGGCCATTATGAATCCTGTGAGGGTTTCTCCCTGCCTCCATGTTGTCGCCACACCCTCCCTGCTCTGCTTCTTTGAGTAGGCACCAAGATTTACCACACCAGGTCCCATGGGAGACCATTCCTGATACCAGGCTTGGTACTGAGCGGGAGAAAATTGGTCTAGTGGATCTCCCTTTAGAGGAATTGGTAGAGGCTCCACCACAGTTGGTTTTGTCTTCTTCCTCTTCATGGCATGATGAGGCAGTGGTGTTGGAATGTGCCTCATTGTCCCCTGAGGATTATAGGGTTCATCAGGACCTGTTAACCGGGTGGCTTCCACTCTACATATCCAGCTGGGAGAGGTTGGAGAAAGGTTTGAGTGGCTGGTTGACATCTTAGCTTCTGTGGAACCATCTAGAGTGGCACTCCCAAATAATGAAACTATCTTGGAGCCCACTAACATGCTGTGGCAGACTCAAACTTTCCTTCCCTCCCTCCCTTCCCCCCCCCTCGGGAAAAAAGGGCTGAGTGTAGATATTATATCCCCTCACAGGGACATGAACATTTTTGCACCCACCCCCTTCCAGGGTTGTTGTTGAGCTCAGCTGCCAATGAGAGAGAATGCCAGGGTCAACAGGCATCAACCCCAAAAGGAAAGGATGCAAACCAGGTGGATCTCATTGAAGAAAACTTTGTTCAACAGCAGGTCTGCAGCCCAGGATTGGTAACTAGCAGTCTTTGCTGGGACACTGACACTGACATCTGGGACAATATATTAAAATTTAAAGTCAAATTGCCAGAGGATGTGAGGCAGGAATTTCTCACCATGGTGAATAAGGGTAAATTCGTGACCAGAATCTCCCTTCTGGTTGGTTTGGATGGTGCTGGCTCTGTGGTTAGAGCCATGGCATTGTCCATTATAATATATGCAGATGCCCATGAATCCAGTTATTGGATCTTCCTTAAGAGGTCTTCACAGATGATACAGGATCTGCCCTTTGAATTGTCATCGCTCTTCTCTAAACAGGCAAATGACAAACTGCATAGCCTAAAAGACTTCAGGGTGACAATCAATCTTTGGGCATTTATACACTTGCACTAAGGAGGAAGCTGTTTTGTCCTCAGTAGGTTCACTGTTATCCTTCTTTCACACCTCATCACAAAGACCTGGCCAGGAAAAAGGGCACATGTTATAGAAGACCGCTCTCTCCTTCTGCAATATATGCTTGTTCATCTAGACTACCTGGAAGTTCTAAGCAAATATTTTGATGCGTTTTGTCGAGGTCAGCCTACTAGTTTCTGGATTGCCAACCTCTCCTACTTCACGGTTTGCCATCTGGTTATCTCACTACCTTAAGTGCTTGCTGCAACATCACTACAGACCAGTCGGTCTTAGGCACAGTAGAATTCGGATACACTCTTCAGTTTCTTTCTATCCCTGCTTCCACCTTCCTTCCCCATCCCTTTTAAGAGACCACTCTCATGAGGAGAGAAGAAGCAACCTCTTCTCCAGTTGGGAGCCATAAAGACAATTCTTTAGTTATACAGAGCAAAGGGATTTTATTCCTCTGACCCATTATTTCTTGATCCTGAAAGGGAGGTCTCAGACCCATACTAGACTTATGACAGCTCAACAAACATCTGAAGAAAATAAAGTTTTGCATGGTTACACTGGCTTGCATTATCCCCATCCTGGAGACTAGTATGCTGTCCTTGAATTAAAAGATGCATATTTCTATGTGGCAGTGCATCAAAGCCACAGGAAATCCTCAGGTTTTTGGTAAATTGGTGCCACTGCCAGTTTACAGTACTGCTGTTTGGCCTGTCTGCAACTCCATGGGAGTTCACAAAGTGCATAGCAGTGGTGGTAGCATTCCTGAGGAAGTCAGAAGTTCACAGATTTCCCTACCTAGGCGACTAGTTGGTGACAGGCCAGTCCAAGGCATAGGTACTGTCTGGCGTGTCTGTCAACCACTCCAACTCCACTAGAGTTGCTCATCAACACAAGAAGTTAATCCTGTCACCTCTATAAATTCTTTCTTTTGTACGAGTGGTCTTGGACTCTGCCAAAGCCAAGGCCTTCCTTCCCCAGATAAGATTCCAGATGATGCTGACCATTGTGTTAGACCTGAAGGCCCATCCTACCATGACAGTACAGACTTGCCTCAGACTTCTGGGGCATAGAGATTCATGGATTTACAAAGTTTGGCTTGCCAGCATCTGTCTCCGGAAGCTGCAAGGGTGGCTGTTATCTGTATACTCTCTGATTCGTCATCCCCTAGACATGGTGGTTCAGGTGCCCATTCAAATCTTGGCCTCTCTATATTGGTGGACAGACGCTTCAAATGAGTGTGTGGGGTTCTGTTTGCTCCTTCTCAACCAGATTTGACCCTGGGGGCTCAGCTGTGGTTCCTGCAGACTCAAGATTTATGGTCTGCTCAGGATTTAACTGTACATATAAATGTCAGAGAATTGAGGTCTGTCCAGCTAGCTTGTGAAGCCTGCCTTCCCCATATCAAGGGAAGAAATCATACTCTCAGACAATACAGAAGCCATGTTCTATGTGAACAGGCTAGGAGGGGCCCATTTGACTCTGCTATGCCAGGAGGCAATGTGGCTGTGGGATTCTTGTATTTCCAACTCACTCCATCTCAAGGCCTCTCACCTTCTGGGTGTTCAAAACAATCTTGCAGGCTGATTAACCAGATCTTTCACCAGTAACCACAAATGGTGTCTCTGCACAGACAAGGCCAGATTCATTTTCAAATTGGGGGAGACTCCCCATACAGACCTGTTCACAACAACAGTCAACAGAAAGTTTCATCACTTTTGCCCTTGAGCAGGTCACAGTCTAAGGTCTCAGATGGATGCTTCCCTGTTGCCCTGGACAGACAAGCTCCTTCACTCCTTTCCTCCGGTTCCAATTCTGTCTAGAGTGTTGATGAAAATCAAGCAGGACCGCGCTTGAGTCATACTCCTAGTTCCAGTGTGGCCTTGGCAACATTGCTTTTCCACTTTACTGACCATGTCTCCCAGAGCTCCATTGCCACTACCACTGGATACCGACTCGAACTCTCAGGATCCTGGTTGCCCCCTCCACCTGACTGCCTGGATGCTCTGAGCTAACTCCTAAGGAGGAGGTTTGTTCAAAGGTGGTTCAGGATATACTTTTAAAAAGTAGAAAGCCTTCTACTGGGTTTACTTACCTGGAAAAGTGGAAAAGATTCTCCATTTGGTCATACCAGAAAGGCATTTCCCTGGTCCGGACTCCAATCCGTCATGTGCTGGACTGTTTTTGTTATATCTGTAACAACATGGTCTTGCCATTAGTTCCATCAAGGTCCACCTAGCAGCTATCTTGGCTTTCCACCCGCCAGTTGATAATCACTCATTTTTCTCCAGTCCTATGACAGAAAAAAATTAAAAATTCTGTGTACAATATTTTAAAATTCTGCAAATTTCATTTGTCAAAATAACACTATATAATCATGCCAGTTTCAATTATTTGGGTAATTTATTTCAAAATACCTGTCAGCAGCTGTGTGTGTAACAATACAGACAACAAAAAAATTCCCCCAGGAGTAGAGAATTAAAGAAACCCCTATGACACCACAGTTCCTGTTTGTTCTTCCCATCTCCCCCTCAGAGCCCAGCTGGGGGGCCAGACACCTGGACTCCCTCCCCCAAGAGCCCAGTAACAGGGCCCCCTGGCCCAGACACTCTCACCCCTCTCTCCCCCATAGCCCAGGGATCCAGAGTGAGAAATAGCCTGATGCTGGGTCCCGGGCTTGTATGGAGTTTCCTGCACATGCCTCCTTCTTTAAGGGTGTGTGGGGAACTGCAGCTGCCAGGAACCCTCCAGCTCCTCCTCCCCCTCCCCCGGCAGTGTCTGTTTGCAAGCTGGGGAGCTGGACTCTGCTGGGTCCAGTGGCCCCTAGTGGTGGCCCACAGCTCTGCATTGCCAGTTCTGCAGGGAAAAAGGAATTTCTTCGTAGAACATTAATTCTGCGCAAATTCTGCATTGCACAGTGGCACAGATTTCACCCAGGAGTAATATCTGCAAAGGGGCTGGTTGGTCATCAGCGCATGCCTTTGCTTCACATTATGTCATCTCTTAGCAATCAAGAGATGATGCCAGATTTGGATGTGTAGTCCTCCAATCATTATTCGGGGAGACTCCAATCCCCCAGCTTCAGATCAAACTACTTGAAAGTCACCTGAAGTTGAAAGGATATGTGCAATCACTTGAAGAGGAAAAATGATTACTAGCTTGTTGTTAGCAATAACTGTTTTTCTTCGAGATGTGTTGCATATATCCATTCCACAACCTACCTTCCTTCCGCTCTCTATTGGAGTCTTTTGGTAAAAAACAACGCAGGGAAGTTGGGGGCAACTCTGCCCCTTTTTTTTTGGTATGGTGATGTGAGGCAGGTGAGGGTGCTTGTGCCGCCCCAAAGAGTACCGCTGAGGGAAAAATCTCGGACAACTGTGCACTGGGTGGGCACGCACCTGAAGTGGAATGGACATGGGCAATGCATCTTGAAGAACAACAGTTATAGAACAGGTTCGTAACATACATACATTTATTTGTTTACTGACTTACTTACTTACTTACAAAGGGATTAAATTAAGTCTGTGTAATCACTTCCCCTGGTGAAGGGTAACCGAGAAGGTGATAGTCTTCTCTTAGGATATGTCTATACAGCAAAAACTGCATGGGCAAATCTGTCTGAGGTTACACACACACTAGCTGGCTCAAGTAGGCTAATCCCTGAACGCAGGGGTACTGGACACTACTTCTTTCAGATATAAAATCTATGGTCACCTGGCACTCTTAGCAACAGTTGGAGGAATTAGTCCTGGTGTCCTGGCCACATTCTGACTCAGGCTATTTACATGCTGCCTGTCTAATTCCCCTCTGATTTCAACTGGGTAAGCTCTTCTTTATTTTCCCCTAAGTGCATTATTGTGTAGTGTTTCTAGTGCAGAATGGCTGCCATGTTTTACCCCTAGACCTTATTCAGTTTCATTATTGGCTAAAATGATCCTGTGTATACAGTCTGTTAAGCATGTGGGTCTCTTTATACTGAATCTAAGAAATTATAGATATTTAAGCCTAGCAGGATTTTTAATAGCAGTAAATTTAGATTTTCATTGTTGCACACTAAGGGCTATGATGTTATTGTTAATTATTATTTGTGGGGACTGGTGCCCCACTGCGTTGTGCATTTTACAAGCACATTGTAAGAAAGAGGTCTTGCCCAGAAAATTTGCAGTCTGATTCAGGACAAGATGCAACAAGAGGATGAGACAGAAAGGAGGAAATGTGGGAGGGAGGACAAGTGTAACCACGGTGGATTGATTAAAATTAAAGTCATTTAAATCATTGATTTTAATCATGATTTAAATCAATTTTAATTGTGTTTTGCATTTGTACTTTATAGTTATTTTCCTAAAGGAAAGTTGATTCTCTTTGGTTGGTAAACGTTAAAACGTGTTGATTTGCAACTAAATATAGCCTTTATGCTAAATTTGGTGCTTCTTTTTGCTAACTAGGGAGATATACTACATCTATATACACTTATTTAAGACATGTAGTTTAATTTACATTTATTCAGATTCTTAATTTTTGGATTTTTTATTATGTTAAGAAACACATCATTCAACATTTTCTATTTACTATATGATTAATTTTTTACTTGTGATTACTACTGCTGTGAAAAGCTGGTTTAGCACTTCAATAAACTCAGGTTCCAGGTGCTGAGCCAGTGACTTTCACAAGTTTAGTGGTTTGACTTTCTTTAAAACTTGGCACTTTGGCTCTGCCCTCTCTCCCAATGTATAGCAGCACATTTGGAGAGCATACACTGTGCCAAATTTATACATGGTACAATTTGTTTCATCATTGGAGCAGTGGGGAGATGAGGAGAGAGATTGTGACTCAAGGAATCAAAATCGTGACCCTCAAGCTACTCCTGGGGCAGTGTATTGTTGCTTAATCTGGGTGGATTATTAATCTACCCTTAATGAATTGATGGTTTTTTAAATAACATTTTAGTTCTTTTGTTACCAAGGTGAAAAAACTGAAGAGAATTTCAGGACCCTTAAGAATGAAGGAAATGAATTTGTAAAGAAGGGTAAATATAAAGAAGCTCTAATGAAATACAACGAGTGCATGAAATTAAATTCCAAGGAATGTGCTATCTATACTAACAGGTAAAGAGCTGAAATCTCTGCCGCACTTTGTAATATACTAAATAAGAATATATGATGATGATTTTCTTTTGTGCCTGCAGATATTAATTTTGTGCCAGCTGAGTCACCTTTTTATATAAACAGAGAATTCGATTTTTCCCATGATTGAGTTGTGGTTCAAATAACTATTGTTTTTATTTTAAACCTTATCTATCCTTCTTCAAGTGGTTCTGCATATTCCCACGCCTGGGTACTGCGCTGTCTTGTGGTAGAACTTTCTTCTAGCAGTGTCAGCTACAGCACTCTCAGTTCTCCAGCTGGTTTTTGAATGTTATAATTCTTGATGTCTGATTTGTGTCCATTTATTCTTTTGCGTAGAGACTGTCCGGTTTGGCCAATGTCAAATCAGACACAAATCAGACGTCAAGAATTACAACATTCAAAAACCAGTCGGAGAACACTTCAACCTCCCTGCACACTCAATTACAGACCTAAAAGTCGCAATTCTCCAACAAAAAAACTTCAAAAATAGACTCCAACGAGAAACTGCAGAACTGGAATTAATTTGCAAATTGGACACCATTAAATTAGGCTTGAATAAAGACTGTGAGTGGATGGGTCATTACACAAAGTAAAAACTATTTCCCCATGCTAATTTTTCCCCTACTGTTACTCACATCTTCTTGTCAACTATTTGAAATGGGCCATCCTGATTATCACTACAAAAGTTTTTTTCTCCTGCTGATAATAGCCCACTTTAATTGATTAGTCTCGTTAGAGTTGGTATGACAACACCCATTTTTTCATGTTCTCTGTGTGTATATATATCTTCCTACTGTATTTTCCACTGCATGCATCCGATGAAGTGGGTTGTAGCCCACGAAAGCTTATGCCCAAATAAATTCGTTAGTCTCTAGGTGCCACAAGTACTCCTCGTTCCTTTTGCTCATACAGACTAACCCGGCTACTTCTCTGAAACCTGAGATTCAAGAGGTACACTTCTTGCCTAACTGTCTTCCTGGCATGTGATGAGAGGAGTGGAGTCTCAAGTGCCTAAGAAGAGGACATTCACCTTCTGGATGTTTGATTTCTCAGACTTTCACTCCCAGAGCTTGCAAGCTTTGCAGTTCTTCCGTCTCAAGATAACTCTCCTGGCTAGACCCTTTGAATCCAGTCAGTCCTCAGATCTTGGGTCTAAGAGGCCAGTCTTAGCTCCTGGGCTTCCAGTGGTTCTCAGCGACTGAACGGTTCCAACAGGCTGCAACCCCAGTCAGGGCCAGATCATGTTCCTTCAGCTCCCCCAATCAAGCCCCCAAAGCTATGCATTTCCAAATTGAGAGCCATGCGGTCAGATCTAAATAACCCTGTTCTGGAAGAGAAGTTGAGAGACAGTTTTGCCACCTTCACTAGTGCCAACCCTCATGCTTGCAGATACTGACCCTGGCTGAACTTCTGAGGCTGCAGGACCAGCGTCAGTTCCAACTTCCACTTCCAGATCCAGGAAGATGGAATGAATTGGTGACAGAATTGGGGCCAACAGCTCCTTCAGTTCCATCTGTCCTGGCACTGAAGAAAAAGCAGCATAGGGACATAACTGTCTGGTAGCAATGCCAGTTCCCGTGCCTCAGAACTTTTGGATCTGTCAGATTCTGACAAGACCTCTACAGTTACGAAGCAAAGACCCATTCCATCCCCAGCTTCAATAGCAAGGGAGATGGATTTGTGTATAATGTTGGATCTGATGTTGTCCACTTCTTCGGATACATTGTTGGCCCTAAGTCAGTTGCAGCTACATCCTTGGTCCCAGGGAGCTCTTTCACCTTGGCAGCCCAAGTTCACCTTCTAGCTGTGGCATATTCATTGGTTCCAAATATGAAATATAAGGTTTCTAAAAGGAGGCATGTTTTCCCGGTTCCAAGATCATAGTCCTCGTCTCCTGTTAGGAAGAATTGGTCAGAAGGTGCCTCTGGTTCTTCCCTGGAACACCTTATGCTTCTTCCTCCTATGGCCCTACAGGATCCCCACAAAGAGATAGATCTTCATATTTCCCTGTGGAGCCGCTGTTATCCCTGTTGCATTCTACCTCTGATCTAGACCTGGATCTTTACCAAGAGGAAATTAGAGGAAGAATGCAGACACCTGTGGCTCAATTTGTATCACCCTCTGATCTGCAACCCCAAAACCAGTTGCAGGGGAGATTGGCAGTCCTGGGGGCCACTTCAGGAATTTTTCAGTTACCCTCCACATGGAGGAGAGGAAATGTTTCTTCTGAAAAGGATATGGCAGTCCTGAGATCCTCGGATCTGGCTCCTCCGGATCTGTCAACATTACAGATGGTTGTGCCAGAAATGCTTTCTGAGGAGGTAGCTTTCCCTGTGAGCAGGAGCATTTGGAAATGGAGATATCCCATCTCCTAGAACTGGAAGGGACCTTGAAAGGTCATCAAGTCCAGCCCCCTGCCTTCACTAACAGGACCAAGTACTGATTTTGCCCCAGATCCCTAAGTGGTCCCCTCAAGGATTGAACTCACAACCCTGGGTTTAGTAGGCCAATGCGCAAACCACTGAGCTATCCCTCCCCCCTTATAATTATATTAGGACGGTGGATTATGTTTATCCAGATGAACATGTTGGAGTGGCTACTTGCCTTCTGAGGATGCTGTACAGTTCCACAATTTGGTGGATCGTGTAGTGTCCTTTTAAAATCTTCCTGCAGTGCCTGTGGAAGAGACTTTTCACCCAGTGTTTGATATGCTTGGTGCCACTTTGAAGAGTAGGATATCCCTACCTATTTTGGATGGTTAGAAACAGCAATGTAGCAGCATTAATTTTTAAAGAATTGCTTAAACCTGTTGTAATCCCATCAACTCTCACAAATTAAGGAGGATTTGACTGGGTCAGTACTTGGATGTGAGACCTCTAAGTAATACCTAGCTGAAAAGTGCTGCCAAAAGTAGTGGTAGTGATTTACTAAGTGGCACTCTTTTTTCCTTAGCCACTATTGAACTAATACCCCATTACAGTATTCGGGTGTATTATGCTGACATAGACCTTGATACTGCAAACATTTACCCATGTATTTAATTTAACTGTGAAAGTCTCATTGAGTTTTGTCTGAGAAAAGATTGCAGAAATTGGCCATGTGGAAATATTATAAATCCAGTGCTGTAATAACTTGTACTATAAATATTTTTGAAGAACTCCAAAGTTTAAAAACATTAATTGATGCTGAATTCTAACAAGCAACATAGTTAACCTTTGAGAGTCAGAAACTGTTGGCACTGCAATAGGTTACAATTCCCTTAAACCAAACTGTTATTTTATTGTATTCTCTTAGGGCTCTCTGTTACTTAAAATTGTATCAATATGAAGAGGCTAAACAGGATTGTGATCATGTTCTTCAGATAGAAGACTCTAATGTCAAAGCTTTTTATAGAAGAGCTCTAGCATACAAAGGACTACAGGTAAGAAAAAAGAACAAGGTAGGTATTCCTAAACATTTTAAAATTTGCAGCTATCTCATTCAAATGCACTCACATGGTTACAGTGGATATGTAAATACAAGAGAGGTGTGGAATGTTGGTTATTTATTAATGTTGGTAAAGCGCTTGGCAAAATTAAAGCACTGTACAGATATTTTGGGGCCATAAGAAATATTTGAATAATGATTTAATGTAATTGATTCATGCATGCAGAAATGTCAGGGAGCAACTCAGAGTTTTGGTTAACTGGAATTGAGTTAAATAAGATTCTACTGTTTTTAAATTTTTCTCTGATACTTGTACAATTTCCTTCCCCTGCTGAGGTCTCCCCAATGTAATGTATCAGAGGGGTAGCCGTGTTAGTCTGGATCTGTAAAAAGCGACAAAGAAGCGTATGCTCCAATACATCTGTTAGTCTATAAGGTGCCACAGGACTCTTTGTCCCAATCTAATGTTGAGCATTGCTGAGCATGCAGGTAAGGAATCGCTTGAAACCAAGTAATGCAGCAGACTGAATGTATACTTTTTTTTCTTCAGTTGCCTCCATACTCTACTATGAGTTCCAAATGTAGGCTTTAGTAAGCATGATGACAAAATCAGATTCCTTTACTTACTGAAAAAAATCTGCAAAACTACAGCATCAAAAAAAAAAAAAAAAAAAACAACAACAACAACAAAGGAAAATGTCACCCCTCTGCAAAACTAGTGGGAAGACAAAGTATTGCTTTGTGTTAAATGTTTTCCTTAGCTTTATTAAGTAACCTGTAATTGATCAGCTGCAATTGACCTCTTTGTGTCATTGTAGTCCATAGAAAATAATATAGGTAACAGTGAAACCTGAGAGTGATTTAACCAGCCAAACAGGTAGTCAGAGATCAGCGATGTATTTATTCGTCCTAAAATAATATAGGAAGAAATACAAGAAGCTAAGAAACTTGCCCCTGTTTTTTGTGTACTCTAGAAAAATGTTTGCAATTTTATTGAAGACGTAAACAGAAATACACTTTACATAGTGTATTTTTTGTGTGTGTATATATAACAGGTCTCACAACACAGGTGGACCTAGCACATATACATTTCCTAAAATCATCTGTCACAGTGTCCAGAATGGGTCACAGCTGTCCGGTCAGACAGTGAGAAAACAGGGCAGACATACCCAGATTGGAAATGCACATAAAAGCAGCGTCATTTAATAATGCATTCACTAACGGGGGTGGATTTTCTGAGCAAATTTATTCACAAATTGGATATTTACAGAGATCATTTGTAAATATTTAGCTGCATAACAATAATTTAAAAGAACAGAGAACCCATTCTTAGCTTTTATTTTTCTTTAGTAATATTATACACGTTTAAATCTAAATTTAGATTTATTCTGCTCATTCGTTGTCAGTATCCCAGCATTTTTCTGAATAATTGTGAATAGAAGTATAGCAGTTAGCTAATTCTCCTACTGTGGCATCTGGAATTGTTTTATGAAAACAACTTACTTCTCCTCTTTGCCTTCCAGAATTACCAAGCCAGTGTTGATGATCTCAGCAAAGTACTTATAATAGATCCAAATGTGGCTGAAGCAAAGAGGGAACTACAAGAGATCACCCAGTTGCTTAACCTTAAAAATGATGTTGGAGCCAGTAGCCAGCAAAAGCAAAGGAAGAAAATCAAAATACAAGAGGTATTTCCCTGCTTTTGCAAAGCAGGCAGTATTGAAGTAACACGCTTAAGATTAAAATAGGGCTTTTCTTCTGTAATGTTGACAGATATTTTGAGCTAATACTTCTTACATATAGTGTGTTTATTCATGTGCTTGCTAGTTTTAAAAACATTCATGTGCTTGCTAGTTTATTCATGTGCTGGCATGTTTTTAACGTCTTTAATGTTGTGTGTATTTGGTGCCAATCAGACTCTTATAATTAAGTCTGCAATGCTTCGGGGTACATCCAAAATTCCAGCAGAAATAAACTGACTGTAATGCCTAAACAGGAAACATTCAGATGTTAAAGTTGAGGATATGTTCTTTAAAAAAAAACAAAACACTGTTCAAAATATGTCATATCTGATAATGCAACATTTCAGGTCTCTTTCAAATGTTGTTTTTGGGGAACCAGCAAGGGGCTGTGCTGTCCAGGAGTCTCCTGTGGCTATGTGTGCTGTCAGAGGCTATACCTTCAGTTAGGCTTGGCAGTTTGGTGGAAGAATGGAGTACTGAATATGCATTGGAGAAGTAGAGTGTGGGTGAAAAATCTACAAAATCATGAGAGAATGCTGTTTTCCCCTTGATTTTTTTTAATACAATAACTAAGTGATGTAATATTACTAGGTTAAAACAACTGCACTGAGTTGCTGTTGCCTAGATAATACTGAGTCACTGTTGTTAAATACTGAATCATTTCTGTGACTAAACGTTTGTGGTCCTGTAAGAATGGGTGTCTTTCTTCCTTGTTTTATTACAAGAAATATTGCTACTGATCTATATAGTGTGAGATTAGAATTTGGGTCTCTCAGTTTAAAACTGTTGTATAACTTCTATTAAAACTGGAACTGCAGATGGTAATATAAACCATTAGGGAGGGACCCATTTGTGCAAGTTGTCTCATGCAGGAATTCCATCAAAGTCAAAGGGATTTTGGGAACTTCATGTAACTGGCATAATCTAGAAGTTGGCTTTTTCATTTGAACTAAAATGTACTACATATGAGATCAAGAAACCCCCCAATAGTAAGAAGTAGAGAACACAATCAGATATTGAAGAGAGAAAAGAATAGCAGACTAGGCACAAAGACATTATAACATACCCTAAAACTTTCTCGAAAAGTTTTTTTTATAAATTCAAGAGACGCTGACCCAAGAATTTTCATTGTGTTAACCCAATTTCATGACTCTTCATGTTTTGAAAGACAGCCTATTTTTGTAGATATTTACTATGACTAACATACAGTATGACTATTCTTAATCTATAATTCATATAGATAGTATGTATATTTGAAATTCTGATGATATTGGTCCTATGTTTAGTTTTCTGCCAAAAACTTTCAGCTCTCTCCTTAAGAAGAGGGTGCAAAATACTGAAGACAAGTGTAAAATATGCATTGCTAACTAAGAAAAACAACCTTTTAACCTGCACAAATATTAGGATACCATTTCTGTAAAGGGCGAAGTGGGACATAGAAAGGAGAACAGCCATCATGTTCCAAAAAGTCTTCCCACAAGATGGGGAAAGTGGTATAATCTAATTTAGTGGTATCAGTGCTGGACATACTGTCATCTGGTTTATGAAACTTGAGATATTATATATGTCAAAATTAAAATGATTTGTTGTTTTCTCGTGAAGGTGAATGAGGGTAATGAAGAGGAGAGACAGACCAGTACCTCAGAGGATGCTGTGCTTAATTACCAAGTTGCCAAAGGAGGAGCTGAAAACAGTCTGCCATTGAAAATCTCTGAAAAACTGCTTATTTCAGAACCATCTAATGCCTATGAGTTTGGTCAGATTATAAATGCGGTGAATGTCAAGAAGGATGAAGCTGCCTGTGCAGATCTTTTAACCATTATTGATCCAAAAAACTTGCCAATGCTGCTAAGTAACAAACTAGAAGGGGATACCATTCTAATCTTTATGCAGGCACTGGAATGTCATCTACTTGGGAAAGACCCTGGCCTTGTGTATCAGCACCTTCTTTATCTGAGTAAAGTTGAGAGGTTTAAGGTAAGAGCATATGATATATTCAGTGCAGTTTCTCTCTGTGAAAATGTCAAACTCAAAATGTAAAAAAACTCAATACAATATAAAGCTTATTAAATTTAGCACGTAACAGAAAAATAGAAGACTTATACCTACATGCACTAACTATTCAAAATATTTTTTTTCAGGCAGTGCTGACACTTCTTAGCAAGAATGAAAAAGAGCAGGTTCAGCAGTTGTTTGATTCTCTTTCAAAAAAGCAAAATCACCAATTTTCTTTAGAAGACCTGGAGAGCCTTAAAAGGGTTTATGAACTTTAAACAGAATTTTTAACATTTGCATGTATATAGTTGATGTTGGTAGGCTGGGTGTATGAACTATGCAGACTTGCATGGGATAAAGTCAGTCTTTTACCTGGATTGTTCAAGATGCTGTATATATATATATTTTTTTTTACAATATGTGCACATTTAAAATCTGCTGCTCTTTTATCTTGTAACTGTATAAATTTTTAACCTATAGCATACTAATGCACATCTTTGTATTTAATAACATAGGTCATATTATTTGATGATATATTGATCAAATTAGAATATATATATATTGCACTCCAGCAGGGTCAATGTGGGCCAGTTAATGTGCAACATGCTAGTGTGCACTAGAATTCACACCCCTCTAGTGGGGACTAACACATCGTATAGACAAGCCCTGTGTTTACAAAAAATACTTTGTGTTAATTTTTTTCTGATGTTAAATAACTGCTTAATGTCATCATTCTTGGAATGTACAAAAATAATATTTTTATACTGTTTGTGCAATACAGGTTAACAGGTGAATCAAAATAGACTAGTTTGTGATGGAACTCTTTGAAGCAATATAATTGTTAAATTGTGAAGTTTTTGAAATGGAAAAGAGGAGAGTATTTTATTGTTATACATGTGGAAATTTTTTGTGGCAGGATTGCTGATGCTTTTGTACTGTTTTTGAAAGCGGTACTTATTGGTAGTAACAAATTTTCATTGATAGACCCTCTCTTGTATGCTATTATTGAAATACTATGTGCTATCTTAATGTTTTATTCTGTTGTAATTAATTTATCCTAAGAAAAAGTGGCTGCAATTAGAAATAAAGATATTTGACTATTCTGAAACTCATATAAAAAATATTTAAAATACTAGCTACTCTTCTTGTCAGTCATACTTGAGAAGACAGACCCAAAAATAGTAGTTTCACAAACTCAATTTAAATTAACAGTTCTGCTTTATTTTGAGTTGTGCTATACCAACATTTTTCATATTTGAAAGCAGAGGAAGCTCTCTTTTTCAAAAAAAAGTGTTGTTTCCCCTTATACTCAGTTTCTTTGTTTAACTTGAGCACACTCCATCCCCAGTGTACATTAAACCTGTAGGTGCTTTATGAAAATGAGAATGTTTTTCAAAATATGGGAATGTTATTTTCATATAAATTTGCTTCCGGCATATATTAGTACAAAATAAATTTTTCTCTAAAGGTATAGAGAAGCAGCAGCACCAGAGCCAGCAAACAGAGTTGTAAACAGGGGAGTTCAAGTGGGAGTTCTGTTGGAGGAAAAGGGAGGAAGCAAGCCCCTGTTCCTTGGGGCAGTGTGTGTGTTTTTTCTGTTTTGTGGTTTGTTTTTTTTCCTGTTCAGTTTGCAGAGACTAGCAGGGGCAGTGTGCTGTGAGAGAAGCTGAACCCTGATTAGTGGTCCTATGAAGGCAGCCATTCAGTCAGTCAGCAGCACAGGAGCCAGCAAACAGAGCTGTAAACTGGGGAGGTTAGGGGAAGGGGTGTGTGGTGGTCTGGTGTTGTTTTGGTGTGGGTGTGGTTTTTTGGTTGTTTTTTTCTTCTTCCTTGGCAGGTGGGAAGGCTAGGACAGGTAGAGAGGCAGCAGTGGCAGTGACCCAAGGAATGGAAGAGACAATGAAGATGACCGATGTGGAAGCTGTGGGATATACATGATCCTGGAACAGGTACCTGAAAAGAGCCTCGTTTGTATGAAGTGCCGCCTGATAGAGATGATGGAAGAGAAGATCTAAGGTTTAGAGATGCAGGTAGAAACTATGGTTGAGTTTTGAAGGGGATTTGAGCAGATGATGGAGGAAAGGTGACAGGAGGCTGAAAGAAAAAGTCAAGACTCAGATGCAAGCTGGACTGAAGAGCTTTGAGGAGGAGACTGCTGGGTTAGGAAAGTGCCCAGTGGAAGCATATGACTATGAGAACCAGGCATAGGAAAAGACCAGCTAGTGAAAGAGAAATAGAGCTCAGGAAACAGGTTTGTTGAGTTGGAAAATGAAGAAGGGGCACAGCAGGCTGTAACTGAAGGAGGGAGGGCAAGGAAGAAGAACGACTAGTTCTGTAAGAAAAGGAAAAGAGCCAGTGGAGATACCTGGAGTTCAGAGCTCCAGAAGGATACAGGATGACTTGCAGAAAATTGCAAGGGAGAATAAAAGACAAGAGCACTTGTAGCCAGAAAGAATAGGAGGAAGGCTGGAGAATCACACTATAACTAGGAAAAAGCAGGACTACATGGCTGGTGACTTCCTACTAAGAAGAACAGACAGGCCTGGCATCAGAGCTGATCCAGAGAACAGAATGATGCACTGTCTGCCACGAGCTAAGATATGGGATGTGGACCTGATGATGAAGAGGATCCTAAATTTGGGGGTCTGGATAATCTCCATCCAAGAACATTAAAGGAACTGGCACATGAAATTGCAAGCCCAATAGCAAGGATTTTTAATGAATCTGTAAACTTGGGGGGTCGTACCCTCTAACTGGAGAATTGCTAATATAGTTTCTATTTTTAAGAAAAGGGTGGGGGGAGAAAGTGATCCGGGAAACTACAGACCTGTTAGTTTGTCCTCAATTGTATGCAAGGTCCTCAGTATGTACACTCGGCTGCAGACACCAGTTTTGGTGCCACAGTGCAGTGGTGGGCACTGCTCAGGAGTCACCTACAATGGAGCACCCATAGAGACCCTGCTCAAAGAAGAAGACAAAGTTACCTTGTGCAGTAATGATGGTTCTTAGAGATGTGTCCCCCATAGGTGCTCCATGACACATCCTCCCCCCCTCTACTTCAGAGTTCTTGTCATTGACTCTGCGGTAGAAAAGGAACTGAGAAGGGTTCACCTACACATGCTGGCTAGCCTTGTGGCAGGTGAGGAGCAGCGTATATGCAGGCTGAACGGACACTGCCACCAAAGTTCTCTGATCAGCAGTGCGGGGCTGCAGACACACCTACAGTGGAGCACCCATTGGGACACACATCTCGAAGAACCAATGTTACTGCACAAGGTGAGTAACTTTGTCATCTTTCCACAAATCCTGGAAAACAGCTCTCCCATTATTTTATTCTAACCCTTGGAAGTTTGTGGCATAAATGGGTATTCCTAGAGCTCTAAAGATATGTACTCGATGTACTTGAGATATGTTTGTTGTACCTGTTCTTTTCATTCTATCCAAAATGCTAATGCCTTAGGGCCTCAAAGATGCTGCAGACAAGATGTAAAAATCCAGTTGATATGCTAGGCGTCTTGGAAACTATTCATAGAAGTCCCTAGAGGCAGTGGAGGGAGAATGTATAAGCCTCATCAGAGGAAGATTTGCAAAGTAAGATTCCATTCCTTTACAGAGGTATCCTTTGGTAGCAAGGTGCTACTAGGTTGATTCCCACATAACTTCCTTGTTTATAAAGCTCTTGTTTTAAATGGGACAAACTTCCATTCCTGCCTATTATTCTACAATAATTATTCAACTCTGCTCATTCCGCCCGCGGCCCTCCACCCCCAGTGCTGTGACTCGCTGCTCACTATTTCCAGTGAGTAATGAATGAGGAGAGAAGCTGTGCAACAGAATGAGAAATTACTTACCTAAGAATTTTCTTTCTGTTAACAGCTTCTCTCCTCATTCAGCCCACTCTGGTAGTCTGGTAAATGACTAAGGCTGTAAGAAAATCAAGGACCATGGTTTTGTTGCTTGAACTGCAGTTTTTAGCAGACACTGCAACTTTTTATAGCTGCCACAATTTCAATACAGCCAGCCCCTGGATGCTGCTGCCAGTAGCATGGACCAACTTCTCCACGGCTGGCTCTGTGCATCTCTGCTACCCCACAATAAGGAGAACGTGTACGCCTGAGGGAATTCTGTGCCAAAAAAATTAAAAATTCTGTGCACAATATTTTAAAATTCTGCATATTTTGTCAAATAAATGTGGCGCCTCCAGGTTGGCAGTGAGGCACACAGGCCACTGGCTGTATGGAGGTGGGAGATCACCCAGGAACTTCTCGCCTATGGGACACTGACTTGGCAGTGAAGATGCACCCAACCCTGACACAGCGCAAGGGCTGGGCCTGCCCCAGAAACACCCCAGGGCCCTGCCCCTCCATGCCAAGTGCACCAAGATAGCAGGTGAGAGGGATGTCTCACACACACTCTCAGCCCTGGCCCCTAATCCAGGTTTGGGGCAGGCAGGCTCAACCCAGTAGGATCCAAGTGTGGAGGGGCTTAATGTGGGGGGATTCAGGTGTGGGGTGAGAGGGTTCTGGGTGTGGTCATCTGGGTGTGGGCACCTCGATTTGAATGGACAGGGGGTTCTGGGTGCAAGGGGAATGGGACTCCAGGGGGTCCAGGTGAAGATGGTTAGGGCTCAGCAGGGGGGGGGTCTGGGTGTGGGGATCTGGGTGCTAGGAGCTCAGCAAGGGGTCCAGGCCCTGGGAGAGTGGGACTCAGTGAAGGTGGGGGTCCGGGTGCAGGGGGGTTGGGGCTCGTTGGAGTGGGAGGGGTCTGAGTGCAGGGGGGAGGGACTCAGCGGGGGTCTGGATGCAGGGGTGGAGCTCATCAGGGAGAGTCATTGCAGGGGGACACTGGGTGCAGGGAATGAAGCTCAGTGGGGTGGGGGGGCTTAGAGGGGGTTCTAGGTACAGGGGGATGAAGCTTAGTGGTGTGGTCTCGGGGGGGGTTCAGATGCATGGGGGTTGGGCAGACGGGGAGCAGCTTCCTGTACAGCAGCTGAGGAGCGATGGGGGCAGGAAGTGGGGGGAGGTTTTGAGGGGTGGGGTTCTACTCTTACTTATTTCTAATCCTAAAGAAGTGAGACGTTCATGCCCATTCCTGGATCTTCAATGTCTCAATGTGTTCATCCATTGTTTCAAGTTCAGGATGATGGCTCTGATAATCCCCTCATTAGATCCTCAGGACTTGTTTGCAGCTTTAGAACTTCAGGACATACACCCAACTGTGATGCATGACCAGAAAGGGTTAAGCATCCTGCAGGATAAATGGCTCAAATTCAACCCATAAAGACATATAGGTAGATAATGTTTGTGTTTTTGTGTATTTACATATATGTTGATAGAGATCAACAATGTAATCACCAGTCCCTGTCTATGCTGTATTCTTTTAATTCAGAGATCAAAAGACCCTCTTAACATTTAAATGAACTGTAAACACAGGATGTTGCTGTACTCATCTCTCTTTGAAATGTATAGCAAATCATCTGCGAATGGTGGAAAAACAGGCAATTGCCTTATGTGGATCTATGTGGATAATTACCAAAGATGCTTAGGAAATATATCAGAGGGGTTGCCATGTTGGTCTGTATCCACAAAAACAACAAGGAGTCCGGTGGCACTTTAAAGACTAACGGACTCCTCATTCCTTAGGAAATGGGTCCACTTCAAAGTTCCTATGAGTGCCTATTGTTCGCCGAGGGACTCCGAAACTATATAAAAATGGCTTGGGTCCTGATCCTGTCATCTCAGATCTGCTTGAGGTTTCATGCAGGGGAAGCCTAAGGCACAAGGACTGAGATCCCAGTTCTGACTGGCCCGCCCTGAATACAAACATTGGGCTATAACCTCTGGACTAAATTCTAAAAGAACTCTTTGCAACTACAAAGCTCACCATCTCTGCTATGAATCTGAATCTCAAGAATTGTACTCATGTCTGTGTGTATATTGATCTTTTAACCAATGCGCTCTCTTTTCTTTTTTAATAAATTTTAGTTTAGTTAATAAGAATTGGCTGTAAGTATGTATTTGGGTAAGATCTGGAAAAGTCATTAACCTGGGTGGTAGTCCTTTGGGATTGGTACAATTTTTTTATATGATGAAAAATATTTTCAGTAATCCTCCTCATATTTGTCTTGGGTGTCTGAGTGGCGGCCTAAGGCTGGGTTACTTTAAGGGAACTGTGTTGTTGGCTTCTGGATAACCAGTAAGGTATTACAGAAGCTGTTTTGTGCTGGTTTGGTAAATCTAAGTATTGGAATATCCACGAGCTTTAAGGATTGTCTGCCCCATTCTTTGCAGTTCACCCTAATTGAATGACCTTAGTTGGCTCCATTTGGGACTCCGGTCACATCAGCATATAGAAATACCTCTGCTTCCTGGTAGGGAATATTCACTACCATTATAGGGTCTTGCCTTTTGGTCTATAGCACTGACAGGTTTTCACGAAGCGCCTTCCTATGGGCACCTGACTTGAGATGACAAGGTCTCTAGGTCTACTCATATCATGATGATTGGTTCATCTGAGGGGAATCACCACAGCAGATGAGCAGCTTGATCCATGTAATCCAAAGGCTCTTTGCTACTCTGGACCTCCAAATAAACAGAGCAAAATCCATTTTAGTTCCAAGTCAAAGCACAGAGTTCAAAGGATCTGGGTTAGATTCAAGGTCAATGAAGGCTTATCTCCCACAAAAAATATTCCAGACCATACTGGACCTTGTCAACCAGATGCAAACTCACCCAAAGGGATTAGTGAGAGTGTGCCTCCCACTTCTGGGTCATGTGATGCAGTTTTCCAGTCTTCACCTGCTTCATGCAAGAGTGGTTGAAATCAGTGTATCTTCCAAGCAAACATTATGTGGACATATAGATGACAGTCCCACGAGAGGTCCTCTTCCTGTTAAATTGGTGGAAAGGCCCTCTATAGGTTTGTAAGGTTTCCTTCTCTTCATCTCTGCTCGCCAAGCCTCTGGTGACAGATGCTTCCATTCAAGGATGGGAGGCTCATTTAGAGGTGTGTACATGAATGGCTGCTGGTTAACTTATACAGAAAGAACCTGTTCAGCTAAAGTTCAGACCATCCTGGTCCATAGCAAAAAAAAATCCACTGTAGACTGACTTACAAAGCACAGTGGAATGGTTTTGAAAATGCTATTCTGATCTATTGGCTAATCCTAAAACAAATGAGGACTTTTCATCAACTCCATATGGGTACACGTAGCAATTTCCACATATCATCCTCTCCAGAGCCATATATATTTTCTCACCTTACTTTTGCTAGGGTTCTCAAGAGTCTCATACACATTTTTCCCATTTCAGGACCCCCCCTCGCCCCCTTTGGAACCTCAATATAGGGTTGACAGGCTTAATGGTCACCTCCCTGCCCCCAGGGACTCTTAGCAGCCAGACCAGAAAAACTGTCTTTCTACTAGCCATGACTTCAGTTTTGAAAGTTGAGTAAATTCAGGCCCTGATGATTGATCCATGTTACACAGTACAACATAAAGATAAAGTGACTCTTAGACCTCTTGCCAATTTTCTACCCAAGCCTGTTTCAAAACTGCATTTGAATCAACTTATTCAACTCCCAGTTTTCTGCCCCAAGCAAATTAAGGGGAAGCTAAACTTGATGTGATAGGGATACTGTATTAGCTTGATAGGACAAGACCTTTCAGGAGCTGTCCTGGATTGTTTGTGACCTTTACACACCGGGTTAAGGGTCAGGCGCTATTTTCTCCAAGACCGTGTAAATAGGTAGCTAACTCTATGATCCTGCTATCAGTTAAACAGGTTAGATCCATTGATGCACATTAGAGCCTGCACCCCATGGGCTCAGCCAGCTTCAACTGCTTCCTTAGGACGCCTCCCTATTTCAGAAATTTGCAGCGCACCTATGTAATGATCAGTCCCTATGTTCACACATCACTAGCACTCGGTTGAGGCATCTGGACATTTCTCCCATGCAGGGCGTATATGCACACCCACACATGGGATCCAAGTGGCCAATTACTCATAGAACCACAGTTACTGTAAGGTAAGTGCCATTCTAGATCATTTTCTCACCTCAGCCTTAAACCTTTTCATCACAGCAAAGCCACTCAGACTAATTATCAAATGCCTGGACTTTTTAAAAGTTGTAATATAGCTTAAAGTCTAGATTTTATAAAGATATTGATTTCTAGTGTGCCAGATTTTTTGCTGGAAGGGCTAAATCTAGGTCTTGATTTGACTCACTATCAAAAAAAAAATTGTATGAATCCATTTTGTCTAAACTGAATCTAAATGTATTGAGATTTTACTTTCAGCATAGTTTTTGATAAACTCTTTTTTAATGTCCCTAGAGCCCCTTGAGACATGAGTAATCATGATCTATGAAAATATGTATGAGAAATCATGATGCTGATATCCATGTAAATAGAAATATGTCTCAGCTAGGGAAAGCCTGATTTCCTTCCCCCCCCCCCCCAGAAGAGTCTTGTGAATGGTCAAAGTGCTATATATTATGCAGTGCTTCCCTTCAACAATAATATTTCCCTCTTTTTACAAAGAACTATATACCTTGGGCTGTAACCTTGCACCAGCACTTTTTTCTCACATTCTCATGTAAGGCAACAATTTTGTAATTGACAATTACTTGCTGTTTTCATATTGGCCCGAAGTTCTCTGCTTTGTGGCCTAAAATAGGCTTTTGTGAGTCTAAGAAGGCAGAAAATAAATCCATTTCATGGTGAGCAAAACTCTTTTTAAGCAAAAAAATTATATGTTGGTGTTTTGGCCCCTATTTTGTTCAAGTCAAAGTTGACATTGGCACTGAACGTGTTGATGTTACCTGGTGTAAATGAAAGTAACACTATCTGACATAAAAGCAGCATATTAAGCTTCTTCAAATATAGCCATTAAAAATATAAAAGAAATATGCAAAGGCAGGGAGTAAGGGTTTTATGCTGTAAGCAGTTTTTAAATGACAACCTGTACAAAGAATAGTAATTTCCTCTTGATTAGGCTGTTACTGAAAGCCAAGCATTGTATATGTTACTGTAGATTGAGGTGCTTATTTTCAAGGATAAATTTGAAAACACTTCAGTAGAGGAGAAAATCTTAATAGAGCAGGAATTGTAGCCTTTGTTGGTTCCCTCTAAAATTGGGTTTATCTTTTTTTTTTTTCTTCTTCTTCTTGTTTTGTATGACAGGAGTTGTTTTCATCATCTCGCAATACCCATGTGGTTTGTTTAAAAGAAAAAGTTGTAAGACATCACTGTAACTTTTGATGTAGCAAAATGTGATAACCAGATGACGTTACCCAAGTCAGGATTTCCTGTTACTCCAGCTCTATCCTGATTCAGCATTCTTTTCTGTTACTGGCTGTAATCTATCCACCAGAAATAGTTTCTCTTGGCTGTGTATTCATCAACAGTCAGAGCTATAATTCACTACTGGTGCAGCTCCACTGGCTGTAGTAACAATGGAAGTTGTGTAGATAAGGTTCAGTTTTTAACACCATGACAAAGTTAAAAATGCCCGAGTCCTATCTACACTGCAGCTTCCATCATTGCTATCGCCAGTGGAGAACTGAGTCCCAACTTTCCTCATATAAGCAATGTCCTTGTCAACTTTATTCTTATTCTTTGTTCCTATTCTGAATTCTTGTGTTTCACTTAACCCTTTGTGGTCTCTTTCCTCCCAGGGCCACATTATCAATTTATTTTCCACCCTCACCCAAAATGTTCTCTTTCCAGTCTCCTCCCCTGCTATTATACATGGCTGTTGTTTTCAGAGGGTGCTAAAGTGGCTCTGTGGGGAACAGTTCCATGTCTGGGGGGGAAGAGAACAGGTACAAGGTGCTCAGTGTAACTCCCCCTCCACTCCACATAGTGCTGAGTACCACAAGCAATGATGGGCAAATGAGAATGGTATCATGCATGGTAACCCACCTCAGTTTTTAGGGCAGTACTATAGCAGCACTATATATTATTCTTAAGTTTGTCAGGATTTGATTTAAAGTGATGTCAGTAAACATAGCTTTCAGCTGACAAACTGAAATTGATGAGAAAAATCCATTGCTAAACGTGGTTGTGAATATAACCTCTCTCTTCTCCTCCCCAGTTTGTGCCTGTAGGGATTGGGCAGTAGGTAGAGAGCAAGTGGGGCCATGACAGGAGAGCTGCAGACAGCTCCCTACCCAGCTGCAGGGCCAGGGACACTGGATCCTTGCAGGCGCAAAGTGGAGGGAAGGCAGTGGTCCTATAGGGATAGAACAGAGACCTCTTGCCAAGACTGCCTGGAGGAAAAGCAGGGGCGGGCACAAGAGGGACAAGCAGGGGCACAGAACTCCTCCTGCCCCATGGTGGAGGGCAGGGGGAGTGAATGCCTGTCCTCATTTGTCTCTCCACCCCAACTCAGACACCCACTTCACTCATCCCCATGTGGCTCTGTGCCGCCACTCCCTTGTCCCTGTACCACCTCCCCATGTCTGTGTCCCCACCCTGTCACCCCGTCCCTATGTTGCTCTGTACCCTATCACCATTTGGCCCTGCACCTCCCTCCCCACTATGGCCCTGCGCCTCCACTGGCATTCAGCCCCCGCCCCCACCCACTAGCCCTTGTCTGACCCCCTCCCAGCACCCTATGCTGTCTGTCTCCCTATAGCTCCTGTCACCTGATCTGGGCTGATAGGTGATGTGAAGAAGGCAGGCTCTTTCTCTTCCCTTGCTGCCTGGGAGCTGCTGCTTTGTTCTATCACCACAGTGCCCTCTTGTGGGCAAAAGGCAGAACTGCAGAAGTTGTTTTCTGCTGGGTGCTGCTGCTGTTCTTATGGCACATCGCCCTCTGGTGGGCAAAAAGCAGAACTGCAGCAACATTTCAGCAGAAGCTTTTTTCTGCACAAAAAAATAAAAATGATGGGCTCATTATAGTGTAGTAATTCTGCACAGTAGCGCAGAATTTACCCAGGAGTAGTTTAAGCAGCATGTGATGTGTTTTGCTAATGAGGAGTGATTCTGGAAGATCAAATGGAGCATGCAGAAACACATTTAAAACCCCTTTAAATAAACATCTGGCTGCTAAGACTTGGAGCTTGTCTACATATCACTTTTGTTAGTATAACTGATGTTGCTCAGGGATATGAAAAAAAACACACAGCCAAGTGACATAGTTACACCAACAGAAGCGCCGGTGTGGACAGCACTACATTGGCAGCAGCGTTTCTCCCACTACCAAAGCTACTAATGCTTGTGGAGGTGGTTTAATTCTGCCAACAGGAGAACTCTCGCCTGTCTGCCTGGAGTGGTTACACCTGTGATCTTACAACTGTGGCACTGTAAGCTCGCTAGTGTAGACAAGGTCACAGTGTTTTATGACTACAGACACAACTTTAGCATGTAAATAGTGCCAAAAGTTAACCTAGTTCTAATTTAGACTAATGACAAATAGCTGTGTGGCCTTTCCTTTTTTCTTAAAATAAACCATCACACACACACACACACACACACAAAAAAAAAAATCTATTCCTCAGGGCTGAATGGGAAGTGTTCTCCAGTGTGTATGGAAGCCTAATGTATTAGTAGTGGCTGTACGCTGCAAGCCATGTTTTCATAATCAAAGTTTGCAATCCTTTTGATTGTAGACACAACGTTCCAAGTGTACATGCTGCTATGCTCTCCTGGTGGGTCTGTACATCCCTAGTATCACTATTGCTTTGGGGTATAAAGCAGTAGAGTGAATTTAACATGACCGGACAATGTCAGTGCTGTGAAGTGGAATACAGCAGCCATCATCCCGCTTTAGACAACAGCAGCCTCCTCCCCTACCGACCAAATAAAAATCTAGTTGCAGGAGGGGGTAACTGGAGACTTCCTCCAGTCCAGTAGTTATGAAGCAGGGGAGATAAAGCAAGGGCCCCAGAGACCTTTATTGTGTGTGGCATGGCTTCTCTTACTGTGTTCTAACAGTACATAGAGAGCATTGGCTCCTGCCTAAATAGTTGGTCTCTCTGCTACCCCTAAACTCATAGCACTTCAAGGAAGGAAAACTTCAGCATTAATAGCAATTTTATGTTGCAAGCACCGGCTTGTGGCAGGATTAAATAAGGCTAGGGAAGGGGCTGGCCTATCACACAATAGGACAAAGAACACAAGCCCGGAGTGGTGTTGTTCAGTACTTGTGCAGCTCCCAAAGCAATTCCACATTCATTGATGTCTCACAGGGTCTGATTCCAAAGGCAAGGATAAGGAGTCACAAGTGGCATTACTGCTTACGCTGCATTTAGGCTTCTGCTTGAGCTGCTGCTTCTTCCCCTTTCCTAGCTTGATTTTATTCCCTGCAGTCACAGAGAAATACAAATCATCATCATTAATCATTGATACAGCATTTTACAAGCTAGTGAGACATTTTCAGTAACACTACTTAGTGTATGGTCAGCGGGGAGCACTGCTACAGCTTTTGCACAGCTGGTTCATTGCAGTTTGGCACAGGAACCATACCAGGACTCAGTCAGTCATTAATACCCAAGAGCCTGACTCATCAGCTGGATGTGATGCTGCTCTGTTAGAAGTCTGTTTAGTTTGCAAATCTCCCCTTCTCTCCTCAGTGCACTCAACCCATTTGCTCCAGAAATACCTGGTGAATACACTCAGTTCATGCTACTTCAGTGGATTCTACGGATCTGAGTGACATTCCCTGTACTTAAAATAGGGAGAGCCATTGGGTCTAGTCATAGTCTCATAGAAAGTGCAAACATGGTACGTGGACATGGCTGAAGTGCTACCTTCTGGCAATGATGCATGTTAAACTACCCTCACTTACACCAGATGGGCCTAGGTGATCACCCAACATCACACATGAATGGTTCCAAGTACCTTAGATCAGAAGCAGATCCAAGAAAGGCACGATCACCCTCCACTTCTTTATGACTACATGGGGTGAGGAACCAAAACTAGCTTCTGCTTTAAACATGTGGTCACACGATGGCAGAGATTGAAAACCACTGTCCTCGACCATGGCATGAAGCCCACCATTAGTTCTCACAGGGCTAGTAAAGGAGACACAGGCAAGGTTGGAATGAGGTAAAACTTGGCCCCTCAGGAGGGGGTGAGAATTCCTTTTCTCTGTGCTTGCACTCCTGACTTGATTTCTCCCTCAAGCTACAGTCCAGCAGTGGGATCACATCAGGTAATGAGGCAGGCTTAATAAGAGCACAAAACAAGGGAAACAGAGGCTCCAGGAGGAATTGCGAGACCATTAGTGCTGGTGGGGAAAGAAACTCACCCTAAGTAGACTCAGCTAAACCCTGAAGGCAGGTGTATTGTGCTAAGCTAAGAATTGTGTTTAAATTGAAATAGGGATTGAACTAGAGTTGGGTAGTTTGTGTGGAGGTAGTACAGGAAATGGAAGCCAATGAGAACTAGAGAGAGGACTTTTCAATGCAGTCAGAGCAAGTCTCTGTGGAAAGTGAACACCATTTAATACCTAATAATTTTACCATTTATATGATGGGCCAAGGTGGTCTCTAGTTTTAGAGCTGAACTGACACCAGTACTATGCCCTTCCATAGTGCTTCCTGGACAGCTTCACAAATGAGTTAACTACCTCCTGGGCTGAGATATGGCTCAGATACTTCTAATTTCACAAAGAAGGTGGACAGGGAAAAAACAGGAAAAGCAAAAAACACTTAGCTCTAATAAAGTGATTTTCATCCACAGAGCTGAAAGCACTTCTCAGGGAAAGGTAAGTACAGATGGGGAGATGAAGCAGACAAAAAATTGACTTGCCCAAACAGTGGCAGAACCATATCTAGGAACCTCTTTGGAAGTGGTCAAGAGCTTACCACACACAATATAAACCTTTGTCCACATAACTTGGGCAACAGACTAAAACCTGTAATGCTGCTTCCAACCTTTTTAAATACAGGGCATATATTTGAAATAGCAGAAGTGCAGCACAACATACTGAGTCAACTACTACACTGACATTGAAAATCAGCACCACATCTACAGTGCTGGTACCAGAATACCACAGTGAGTAGCACCTTGGAAATGCCAAAATAGCTAAGACGCTTGTGATGGATGACCTAAATAGACGCAATGATCAACAATGTAAGAGTGCTTTGTCGATTCAACTATTTAATGACCTGAAAATCAAAAAGGAATCCTACCAAAAGTAGAATCATGGATAAATTGCTAAGGATGAGTACAAAAGAATACACAAGGATGTGGGGACAAAATCAGAAAGGGAAAGGCATAAAATGAGTTACACCTGACAAGGGACATAAACAGCAATAAAAAGAGGTTCCAGAAATACATTAGAAGCAAGAGAAAGACTAGGAAATATGTAGGTTCACCACTTAGCGGGAAAGCAGAGCTAACAACAGAGGAGGCGGAGACATTTAAATACCTATTTTGCTGGTCTTCACTAAAAAAGTTAATTGTGACCAGATGCTTAACCAAATTAATATTAACAAAGGGGAAGGAGCACAAGCCAGAATAGAGGAAGACCAGGTTAAAGCATATTTAGATGCATCAGATGTGTTCAAGTCGGTAAGGCCTGAAAAAATTCAACCGAGGGTACTTAAGGAACCAGTTGAAGCAATCTTGGAACTTTAGAACTTTCTGGATGGTCCTGACTGGAAAAGTGCAAACATAGTACCTATCTTTAAAGAGGATCTGGGGAAGTACAGACCAGTCAGCCTAACTTCGATACCTGAAAAGCTACTCAAACAACTTATTAAACAATCAATTTGTAAGCATCTAGCAGCTAATAGGGTAGTAAGTAATAGCCAGCATGGATTTGTCAAGAACAAATCATGCCAAATCAAATTAATTTCCTTATTTGACAGGGTTACTGGCCTAGTGGCTGGAGGGAAGCAGTAGACATATCTTGATTTTAGCAAAGCTTTTGACACAGTTCACATGACATTCTGATAACCATGGAAGGTAGGACAAGAAGTCATGGGCTTAATCTGCAGCAAGGGAGATTTACGTTAGATATTAGGGGGAAAAATTCTAATTATAAGGATAGCTAAGTACTGGAACAGGCTTCCAAGGCAAGTTAAGGACTTCTCATAATTGGAAGTTTTTAAGAATTTAGACAAAACTGTCAGGGATGGTCTAGGTTTACTTGGTCCTGCCTCACTGCAGGGGCCTGGACTAGCTAACCTCTTAAGGTCCCTTCCAGCCCTACATTTCTATGATTTCTTCACTGGCCACAAGCCACTACTGGAATTGAGTGCTTCGTGAAGGCTGAAATAAATCTTGTGTATCATAAGCAAAAATGAACTAAGTCACACAGGACACTTGGCACAGCCAGGAATAGAATCTCGACACTTTGAATGTTGCAGTTCATCACTTCCTCAGTTATGATCTCACGTTTCCAAGATTCTGCTGCTCTTTGCATTTCCGTAGAAAATCTCCAAATACTTTGCACACTGACCACTAGTGGCAGCAGAAGCTAATTACAACTTTGGTAATTAAACAAGGTACATTTTTAAGTTTATTTATAATTTGTTACACTGACAGTTACAAAACAAAACTAGCACAAGAGGCAGAACAGGCTTTAGGAGGAAACCTAGAAGAGGAGGTTACTTACCTGTAACTGGAGGTTCTTCGAGATGCGTGGTCCCTATATGTATTCCACTGTGGGTTACGCATGTGCACCATGCGCCCGGAGTCAGAGAATTTGAAATTAGCATGTTACTCCTCACACATTCTCTGGTTTGCCTTGTGCTCCTGACCAACGTGATAAAGGGCAGTGTGGACTGAGCACCTCTTCAGTTCCTTCTCCATTACAAATCAGATAAGATCCAAAGTAGAGGGGAAGAAGGGCAGGTAGTGGAATACTGATAGGGACCACACATCTGAAAGAACCTCCAGTTACAGGTAAGTAACCTCCTCCTCTTTGAATATGGTCCCTATTGTATATTCCTCTATGGGTGATTGACAAGCAGTACCTAAGTAGGAGGAGGGTGCGAGGATGGGGACAGTAGGGTTGATCAGAGAACTACCATCCCAAATGAGGCAGCAGCAGCAGCCACCAACTCTTGTACCAGAGCACAGTGTCTTGCAAATGTGTGGACAGAGCTTCATGGGGCTGCTTTACAGTTGTCTAGGAGGGGTATGTCCTGAAGGGATGCTACCATCATGGTTTAAGCTCTCGTGCAGTGTACTCGTCCCACCAAAGGGAAGGAGGTTCAAGATCTGAAAGTAGAATACATCCCGATATCCATTTGGAACTTCTCTGGGTGGAGATGGCATGCCATCTGACCAATTCCGCTGTAGCAACAAACAACCTTGGAGCCTTTCTGAATGGTTTTCTGCAGGTAAAAGGTCAAGGCTCGTCAAACATCGAAGGAGTGGAGCCTAAGCACTTCTGTAGACGTGCATTTCAGGAAGAATACAAGTAAATGAATGGATTGGTGAAGGTGAAATTCCAAAGCCTCTTTACACCTACACCCCAAATTTATCTTTGTGAAATATAGTGTATGGAGGGTCTGCCATCATTGTGGCAATGTGATGGCTGTCAGAAGGGCAACCTTCATGGAGATGAGGGACATGGAGCAAGTCACTAAGTGTTCAAAGTGGAGGCATGTCAAAACCAGAAGAACAAGATTCAAGTCCCATTGGGGTGTTATCTTTTGAGGCGGTGGAAAAGTTCTTATCAGGCCTTTCCAGAATTGAGTAGTTAGCGTGTGTGAAAAATAGAGTAGTCCTCCGTAAGGGAGGATGGAAAGCACTGATAGCCGCCAAGTGGACTTGCAGGGAACTGAGGGATAGGCTGAATATCTTCAAAGATATCCTAGACTATGTCCTGAGTGGGAAACCCATAGCTTCTGATAGAATGCCTCTCTGTTGTGTTCAGGATGAGAAGTGTTTCCATTTAGATTGATAATATTTCCTAGTTGAGGGCTTTCTGCTATTAGAGAGGATGTCTCGCACGGTCAAGGAGCATGTCCGTTTTAGGACTGATGACCATCCAAATACCAGGCCCTGTGGTGAAGCAGTAGTGTATTGGGGTGTCTATTCCTGCCCTTGCACTGGGTCAGCTCAGGGAATATTGGGAGGGTAACTGGGGAATGAGGCAACTGGCACAGGAGGTTGGGGAACCAAAACTGCCTGGGTGAGAAAAAAGTGATCAGGATGACTATTGCCCTGTCCTGTCGGATCTTGTGTAGCACTCATGGAAGAACTGGTAGTGGATAGAAGGCATAATTGAACTGATCTCACCAGGAAAGAAGGAGAGTGTCACCTTGGGAGTGGTAATTTAGGGCAGTACTCCTGGAGCAGTATGTGGCACACTTGTTGTTTGCCTGGGAAGTGAACAGATCCCCGGTTGGGGTTCTCAATCATGGGAAAATGTCATTAAACACCATGTCGTTAAGTTCCCACTCCTGGCTGATTGTTAAGTGTCTGCTGAGGGAGTGCATGAGCATGTTCTGCATTCCTGGAAAGTAGGCTGTGGAGAGGCGATTTGATTGCTGATGCACCAGTTCCAGATATTGACTGCTTCTGCACACAGGGAGTCAGATCTTACTCCCTCTTTTTGTTGATGTAGAAGACTGTCATAGTGATGTCTGACATTATGAGGACATGGTGAGAGCAGATGAATGGAAGAAAGGACTCATACGCCTTTTGTACTGCCCATAGTTCCAGGACACTGATGCACATTCTGGATTCTCGAGATGTCCACGTCCACTATGCCCATGTGGTTGCCCATATGGGCTCCCCAACCCAGTAGTGATGTGTCTATAACGATGGTCTAGTCCAGTGAAGAAGGGAGAAAGGGGACTCCGATGCATACGTGGTGAGGATTTGTCCACCATAGGAGGGAAGACAGGACCTTGGCTGGAACTGTCAACATAGGGATCATAGAATGGTGGCTTGGGGAGTAAACAGATTGTAGCCATGCCTGAAGGCAATGAAGATTGAGTCTTGCGAATGGAGGGACATAGGTGCACAAGGCTCTGTGGCCAAGGAGGGACAGACATATATTTTGATCTTTACCCAAGATTTGCTCATTATGTGAGCTAGGATATCATTCACGGTCTGGAACCTGTCTGTGGGTATACACCTTTTGATGATAGAGTTCAAGGTTGCCCCAATGAAGTTCGAAGATTGCATGGAGAGTAAGAATAGATTTTTCAATGTTCACATTGACCCCATTTGAGGAAAGGAGATGGAGCATCAGTGAGATTGATGTGAAAGCTTCCTGGTGAGATTTCGTGGCAAAGAGCCAGTCACTGAGGTAAAGGAAGACGAGGAGACCATGACATCTGACATGAGCTGCTACCATGAGAAATACCTTGGTAAAGACTCTGGGGGTGGTGGCTATCCCAAAGGGTAGAACTCTGTACTGGAAATGGTCAGAGACCACCATAAATCTGAGAAATCATCTGTGGGTTGGATGAATATTGATGTTAAAGTACATGTCCTTCATATCATATACTTTTTATAGATGGAATGATTGCTGCCAATGTGACCATGAGAAATTTGAGTTTGCAAGTAAAGTAGTTGAGTTGGTGGAGGTCAAGAATTGATCTCCACCCACCCTTCTTCTTGGGTATGAGGAAGTAGGATTAGTAAAACCTGTTCCTCGATATTGTGGAGGAACAAGGAATGCATTCTATTGCTCCTCTCTCTCATTGCAGTAAGTAGTTCACCTCCTGAGCGAGAATACTGTTATGAGAGTGATCCCCAAAGGGGGATGGGGAGGGGTTTTGTGGAGGAGGTAGCATTGCAAATTCGATCATACAGCCAGAGTTTATGATGTTGAGTGCCCAATTGCCCATTATCGCACTCCAGGTGTCAAAAAAGAGAGTGCTAGACAACCCCTGAATGGGGTATTGAGGTTGGGATATGTTGGGCTCAGTGATTCACAGCTCTCAAGTTCGCATCAAAAATACCATCAGGCTGGAGGCTGGGACTGAGATGTCAATGCTGATGTGGAGGGCATAGGGAAGCGGGATTTTTGAATCCTTTGCTTTTTATGCAGCAGTTCGTAGGGTCTCTGATGGTAGTAGTATTGGGGCTCTATACTGGTTGATTGTCTGTGGACCTTACTCTTAGGGGCAGGTGTGTATATACCCAAGCATCAAAGGGTAGCCCTAGAGTCTTTCAGGGTGTATAGGGACTCATCCATCTTCTGACTGAAGAGATGCAATTCATCGAAGGGGATGTCCTTGATAGTATTCCGAACTTCCTTGGAAAACCCTGAGACATGGAGCCAGGACTCCGTTCGCATAACAATTGGAGTAGCCATGGCTCAAGAGGAAGTATCAGCCACTTGGATTACAGACTGGAGCGTGGTCCTGGTTATTAGTTCTCCTTCCTCTATCAGAGCTTGGAAACGAGAATGATCCTGCTGAGAGAGACTGTTGGTAACCAGGATAACCAGGTTCCTCAAACTTAGCATAGTTCAGGAAATCATATTTAGCCAGTAGCACTTTATAATTGGCTCTCCTAAAGACTGGAGGATGAGAAAACCATTTTCCCCAGCAGGTCTAAGCGTTTACCCTCCTTGTCAACAGGGATTGATCCATGATGATGTTACCTGGACCTTTCCGAAGCAGCCTGAACCACCAAGAAGTTGGGCATTGGGTGAGAGAATAAGAACTCTGAACCCTTAAGCTGGTACATAGTAGCGTCTTTCTGCCTCCAAATATTTCCACCTCTCATTGAGTGAATCCATAGTCTAGTTTAATTTATTTATTACTCACAAGAAAGGTAGCTGTTTAAGCATATAACCTACTTCAGCCTCGCATAAATGCAGGAAAAATTTGCTACTGCAGGGGGGAACAAATACAATGATTGTAATGAAAAAATGTTTATCTGTCACAAAAAACTAGTCTTCTCAGCTGATTTTTGCAGCTGATCTAATTAGAGGTGGTGTTAATTTTTGCACAACATTTCAAATGTTCCAATTCAGAAACATATTCAACCATGCAAAAAACAGGTATTTTAATGGCTTAACCTTTATCTACTTGTAGGAGACACTTAATATCCAAAAATGGAAAAATTCCAGTGAAAGTCACTGGAACAAGAGTTCAAGTAATGCCTAAAGTTTCCTAAAGGTACCATACTGAATTATTTTACTTATAAGCGTCAAATAAAATGCTGATCCATCCTATTACTATACAATTATCAACAATTCTCTAATATAGTGGACACTACTAGGAATTCAGTTTCCTTCCAATACACAGCTAACCTCCAATTGTAAAACAGCTCAGAGAACATGGTGGATGCAAAGTTAATCTTAGAATAAATGAAAGCCAATAATGCATTTAACAAAGAATGTAAATCTAACAAGAAACTCCTGCCTCAAGAAGATTGACTAAAGACAGCCATGTGGTTTTTGCACTTGAATTCATGACCGTGATGTAGAGATTTCATAATAGTTCTGAAAATAACATCCAAGATATGCATATTAACTTCACATTTAGATGAACATGGACAGCTTCACTTCAGTCAATTTATCATAGTTCAGTAAATCTTGATGTTCACCAAAATAAGAAGTTAATATTATTCAGTATCAATGTACTTAGTTTTAAAACTCAAACTCAAAATGAGGCAAATAAAAGCAGTAATGAAAGAATCAGAAGAGGGACAAGACCAACAACATAGAACAGATTTAGAAAAATCAAGTTAACCATTTTATTTAGTATAATCTACAAGTATAAAAGACAATTTACTTCCAATTACGTTGGTGAGAACATAATCGTTATAACTAACTCTTGTGGTTTGTTGTTATTACCAGAATCCCTTGAAGAAAATTACTGCTAACGTATAGTTTGGGAATGGGATGGACACATTTATTCCTTTTGTCGGATGACAATACAGTTTCAGTTTCTCACCATATCACTGACCATCTGTACTCTGACAGACTAAGGGAAAAGACCTAATGAATGTGCTCGTCAGCCAATCGAAAACCTGGTTATCCATAAACATCATCATAAGTACAGCAAACTTGAACAAACTGCTTTCTGAGTGGCGCACAGGGTTTTGTTTCAGGTGAGGAAGAAGGAGCACGTATTTTTGTTTAATTTTCTAAGGGAAAAATGGTAAGTGATCAGCAATCTGGATGGGTAGCTGTAAACCCATTTGTGTATGTTGGAAAAATAGCATATGTTCCTGTCAAACAATTATGATAGTTCTGTCCTCTGAGTCAACAATTTACTTTCCTGCCTACTGAAGTGGCAATGCAGGTCACTACTTTGGCAGGAAAGAAGAAGAAAAAAGCAAGGTCACCTTGCAATAGTATGAAAAAATACTTTGGGTGCCAGAAACCTTCAACTCCCATCGAAGCTATACCTAACAAAATGAGTATGAACAAAAGGCAATGGGAAAGGAGAGTGCACCACTCCTTGTAGAAAAGAGCCTCAATGAAGAGTTACATTCTTATAATGCCACTTGTGCACTAAACAAAGGACAACTAAAAAGTTATTATGTAGACATTTATTTCAGGTATGCAGTTTACACGCTATTATTGAGCAAAATTGAATTGCAAATATACAAATACCATAACAAGCATTATCAAATAACGTAACTGGCACTAGTGTTATAAGCATATTAATGAAGTTGGTGGGGATAAGTCATGGAAGAGGACTGCAGCCCATGGCATTTTTCTTTTTACCATACCAAACTTTTGGTAGCACCATAATGGCAATACTTACAAGGAACACAAGACAGAACATTGTTAACTATTATTCTGATAGCCACAATTTTTTTTTTCAGTTTAATGAATTATGCAGCAAAAATTGTAATAGTGCAGGCGCTTTTGCCAACTTCAGCTTGTGTTTAGTTGTGTATCTTCCATAAGCAAAAGAAAAAAGAAAAGCCAGTCAGATTTGGAACCCATCTTTTGTACTTGTGCAAGCTCTGCACTGTGCTTTAATTCTGTGACTGAAGATGTTCATGTGTTTTGCAAACAGGATGTCATGTAAAAGTTATCCACTAAAGCCTGAGTGAGTCTTTGGTAGGCTAATACTTCATTATTATTATACACATTATCTACCACAGTCATTTTATTTTCTATAAAGTTTTCCTTTATAGTCCAAAGTGGCCAAAGAGGACATTCTGGAAAACATTACAGTAAAATCCTCAAACGACCAGGCACTTAAAACCCAGTCTATTCCAAAGGCACCAAGAATCAAAGGGGCACTGTTCTTCCATTAATGAAAGGTGACTGTATCTGCTTCTCTGCAATGTTTATAAATCAATGGATTCTTATTTTACAGTTTTTATACAGTATATGTAGCCATATCTGTTGCTATCTGATGCATATATAATTGAATTACCTGGACTGTTCTTCATAAGGAAATGTCCCCTTTCTACCACATATTAAGTTCCAATTTTTTTTTATTTCAGAATTATGCAAAATGCCATAACCTTGCTCAAGGTGTACAAGTATACAAGCACTTCTGAAACAGGCTGCATCCAGCTCTGAATAGGTGATTCATTCTAAATGCAAACATTTGACATTTGTGTCCAATTATGAGGCAAAATGGTCAGTACAAATATTTATTACTGACAAAGATTTATTACCACTCAGGTCTCTGCGACACTCTCATTTCCCCTAACTAGTGTTCATCCTAGCATGGTTTCATTAAGTTACTACTGCTGATCTAACACCCACTTATCCCAAGCCCCACATTTTTCAAGTGAACAGTATAGGACAGATTATTCAATTTAGCATTTAACATATTATGAATGAGTCAACTGTTTATCTGACTACACAAGTATATACTTTCAAGCAAAGTTGTGGCAACAATACAAAACATGATCATATTGTCCTGTTGTAATGCACTTGTTAAAGCCTTCATATACTTCATACAGGTCTGTAACAAGATCCATATGAAGCATTCTGCCTTACTAGACAGGCATATATAAAATGTAATTGCATCAAAACCTTGCTTCTGCTGGCCACTTGAAACTTACAGTAGTCACATGTAGTTCAACCAGCTTTCAGACAGGGTTCTTTAGTGGTAAATCTATTTTTGCAGCACTTGTAGGTCTAAATTTCAGTCTGAATTGCAGTGTTTAATTCCACAGCATGCTGTGAATGGTTGTTATTTGTTTCTTTCAGTGTTTCACCAAGACCTACACCTACATCAGTTGAAGTTCCATTATTAACACATTCTTCAGCAATATAACTCAACTGTGGAACTTCAGTGCTTGGGGCAGGTGGAGCAAGCACAGGGATTGCACTCTGGTGTGGAGAGTTTTCCAAACGGTCATTTTCTACCTCAGGGAGAACACTAACTGTAGTAAAGCGAGAATGATAATCATTGGAACCATGGCTACATGAGGTTTTCATACTTTCCATATCAGAGCAACTAAACTCAGAAAAATGACTTGAGTGGGAATCTGCTACAGATGGGATACTGTCACTTAGAGAGGGAGAGTCAAATTCACTGGAGTTTGTGCTTTGTTGCTCCAACAACTGAGCATCCATGTCCTCTCTGGTCTCATTTATCTTCATACTACTCTTTTTTCTCAGTTTACCTTTACATTTTTTTCCTGCTGTCGTTTCTTTGGACCACTTGGTGGCACTAGATTTACTTTCTGGCAAGCAGGCCGATGAACAACCAGTATTGCTGCGACCTGGAGCACTGCCATCATCAACACTACTGCTTCCACTATTGTGTCTGAATTTAGCTGGCTTCGATTCAATATCAACTTGCACCTCCATACTGTTGCCTTCCCTAGAACATGAAATAAATGGTCAAAGCATCCATCTTTAACTTACAAACTTACAAACAATTTCATCCTCAAAGGAAAACATGCCCTTGCCTGTTTTCTATGTGCATGACAAGAATGTTAAATTGCAATATTCAAGGTTAAACGAATCGTTTTATACATTTTAAAGGTTTTTTTAAATCAAAATGAATTAAAAGGAAACAAAATCTGGGATAAAACTATTTACTGTGCTACCATGACAGTATTCCCATTGGGAACATATAGTCACCCAATTATTTATCATTAGCCTGGCAGCAACTAACACTTGCATATTGTAAACTGTGGTGTGTAAGATACATATATATGAATAATCCTGAAGGTAAGTCTTCTAGATGGAATCCCTTATCAAGAGAAGTCATTTGGTCTAGTACACTGGCAATATCCTTTATCAACTAGATTCATGAGTCTTCTTTGTTTTCATATTGTTCTTACCTGTCTAATGGGATGTAGGAATTCAGAATGGATCCTGCCATTGCTTTGGTACTGGCATTGTCACTAACTGTTCCCAAGCTAACGGTGCCAGATTCTCCACTCAGACTGTATCGTTCTTTCTGCACATCTGCTTGAACTTCCAGCCTTGGAGAGATTTAAACAAATAAACGAAAATTTCAAAAGTTACCTTCATAATATTATTACCATAATTGAAATACCGGGGTTAAGAGTCAGTGTCTCATCTTGTAAAGTTATCCACCATGTGACATCAAGAACAGTTGACGAGTGTCTCCCCAACACTGAAAGATACCTATTTACTGAAATGGCCACTTCTCTTTTGCTCCATCAGTCACAAATGCTGTCTCTTCAATTCAGGAAAATGAGACTCATTGTAAACTAAAAATGAACCACCTACCAAAAGAAAATGTTGCAGACCAACCAGGAAAATTGAGCATTATGAGAGACTTCCAGACTAAGGTATGATCCTTTTGCAGACACTTCCAACATCTCGTAACCAAGAGATAACTACAGGGCGGCTCCAGGCACCCAAGCATATGCTTGGGGCGGCACCTGGTAAGGGGCGGCAAGGGGAGCGCGGCGCAGCATTCCGCGGGGGGTGGAGGGAGGGGCGCGGCGCTGGGGGGGCGGGCTCCGGTTGCGCGGGGCTCGGTGGGGGTGCGGCGCAGGCGCGGCGCTGGAGGGGGGTTCCAGCGGCGCTTGGCAGGGGGCAGGGGCGGGCTCCGGTGGCGCGGTGCTGGGGGGCGGTGTGGGGCTCGGCGCTCGGGGGGGGAGGGGTGTTCCGGCGGCGCTCAGCGCAGGGGGCGGCGCGGCGCTCGGCGGGGGGGCTCGGGGGCAGCGCTTTTTTTTGCTGCTTGGGGCAGCAAAAAAAGCTAGAGCCGGCCCTGGATAACTACCACAATTTAAAAAGTGCAAAGAACGTTTCTGCCTGCCAAAATCTAAGTTCAGGTCATTACATTTCCTATGTTCCTCCTGCAATAGTAGAAGATATTGCTAATCAAGGAATGCAGGACAGAGAGCTGCATTCCTTATTCTGCTTTCTGTGATAGTGATCTTATGTATGAACCATAAGAGGAGAATTATAGAAACCAGACCACCCAAATTCAGCTGTGAGCAAGTATGTAAAGAAAAAATCAGTTTAAAATACAGTTGAGAATTTAACTATTGTCTACCCATAAATTCTGACAATGAACTGGAAGCAGAGATTGGTTATTTTTTCTTTTTAAAAAGCACTTCTCTTCCTTGTAAAGGAAAAGATCGTTGTACAAGGCCAAGTATCTCTGCTTGAAACCCTTTTCTCTCTAGAATGTATACAGTGTCAAAACAGATTTCTATCCTGTCCTTACCAATTCAACATAACTTGAATATCTGAATTGTTTAAACCAAAAAATGGTGTTAAGAAACAAGGTGAGCTCCACCCTGACTGCTAGATTTTGACAATTCTCCCAAGACATGTTCTACTGTCTCTGGGGTGGAGAATGGAGCATGGCCAACAAAGCAGCTAAGTGCTTCAGATTACTCAGAAGTGATTCCTCTGGAGTTAAGTAGTGACATTTTGGGTCTCAAGTGAAGTCTCCAGAGTCCTTCTGGGCAAAAGGAAGGTAACTATGATGTGAGGACATAATGGTAGGGGCATCTGGGATCTGGTATGAAGGTGAAACAGCAAATGATTATATAATAGCATCATGTTGGTATCAGTAAAAGAAAAGTTTTTGTTTTCTTATACAGACATATGGAGATTATGTGAAGGTAGAGTGGGCGCTATATCGTCATTAATGCTACATATTTGGGGTGATTATATTACTTATAAATGGCAAAGCCCTGACCCTACACATTTGGAGTCTGGGAAACTTTCTATTGACTTGGGTGTGTGTAAATATGGCCCATAATGAACAATAATTAGATTAAATGTTAAGAATTTGTTTTATAACCTGGGTTACAAACTACTAGATTGCCAGAAGATAATACTGCATCTTGGATTGCTTCAGCATATGGAATTTATCCTCCTCTGTGAGGCAAAAGATTTCACAATCCACTTGTGATTTCAGAACCCAAGAGGATAAGTTATATAACAGCAGTACACTCTAGCTGCCATTTCCACGTTCAGTCCCGTCAGAAAAAGCCTCTCAACCTCACCCTTTTATTCACACACTAAAACTAGTTTGACTTAAAACAAGGTGTTGGTGTCATTTACTCCTTACTGAAGTCCACTGTACAGTTTTTCTGCCCTTTTTTTTTTTTTTTTTTTTAAAGTTAATTCTGAAGAGTAGCTGGCAGGAATCTTCAGTATGTGTGTTCATTAATGCTCTGTTAAGGAGTGATAGCTCTGACTAGAAAGCAACAGAGGGTCCTGTGGCACCTTTAAGACTAACAGAAGTATTGGTTTCAGAGTAGCAGCCGTGTTAGTCTGTATCCGCAAAAAGAAGAACAGGAGTACTTGTGGCACCTTAGAGACTAACAAATTTATTAGAGCATAAGCTTTCGTGGACTACAGCCCACTTCTTCGGATGCATATAGAATGGAACAAATATTGAGGAGATATATATACACACATACAGAGAGCATAAACAGGTGGGAGTTGTCTTACCAACTCAAGGAGGCCAATTAATTAAGAGAAAAAAAACTTTTGAAGTGATAATCAAGCTAGCCCAGTACAGACAGTTTGATAAGAAGTGTGAGAATACTTACAAGGGGAGATAGATTCAATGTTTGTAATGGCTCAGCCATTCCCAGTCCTTATTCAAACCGGAGTTGATTGTGTCTAGTTTGCATAGTGTCTAGTTCTCTCGTTGGAGTCTGTTTTTGAAGTTTTTCTGTTGTAATATAGCCACCCGCAGGTCTGTCACTGAATGACCAGACAGGTTAAAGTATTGGGAGCATAAGCTTTCGTGGGTAAGAACCTCACTTCTTCAGATTCACTTGCATCTGAAGAAGTGAGGTTCTTACCCACGAAAGCTTATGCTCCCAATACTTTAACCTGTCTGGTCATTCAGTGACAGACCTGCGGGTGGCTATATTACAACAGAAAAACTTCAAAAACAGACTCCAAC
>NC_048299.1:245564315-245712278 GCF_013100865.1 Trachemys scripta elegans
AGAAGTGAGGTTCTTACCCACGAAAGCTTATGCTCCCAATACTTCTGTTAGTCTTAAAGGTGCCACAGGACCCTCTGTTGCTTTTTACAGATTCAGACTAACACGGCTACCCCTCTGAGCTCTGACTAGAGATTGTCTGCAGCATGGATATTATGCAAATCCCTGATTTCAGTGTGACTTTACATACTAACATTTAACTGATTAAGTGAACAAAGTGTTAATGCAAAATATTCTTGCTATATAAAATATTGGTAAAATAAATTGCATCACAGCACTCGTTATTCATTAGTGTATAGTGCCCCACGATGTGCTATGTACTTCACAGAACACAGAAGCAGTCCCTGGGTCCCAGAGCACTTACAATGAGGTGAGGACAAATACAACTGTGCAGTTACACAGCTTAGGCATGTGCACGTTATTTTTATTTATAAAATTACAATGTGAAAGCTTTGAATGGATACTTAAAATACTCATTATAAAATGAGACAGATGCTGATAAGTTTTTCATTGGGTATTTTAAATGTGGGTTAGTGCAAACAATTATAGTCAGTGAACTCACCTGTTAGGGAACAGACATATTAAAGATATTTTAAATTGTGACATCATGGTTACAGGTAAATTATGGGAAACGACAATTAATTAACTTTACTCCAGCTTATTTTAAACAAGAAATGATCTGAATATAAAGAAGAGTCACACTCCTCCCCCCTCCCCCACATACACTCTCCTCAGATTTAAAGCTAGATACCAGAACAGCAGAAAGTGTGTGTCTCACCTGTTAAAACAGCTGACCATTGCACTTCCTGACAGACTCCCTGTTATACTAGCTCCAGCTAGTGCCATGGTGCTAGCAGTTTCACTCAGGTTGTCCCGAATGGCTCCTATTCTGTCCATATGGCTACCACTTGCACTCAGGCTTCCAGTCAATCCTCCAACACTTCCTTCTCCTATACTAGGGTTATGACGTGCCTCTGCTACTGAAGTGGTATCTAGATAAAAATGTAACAGGCTTGAAATTCAAAGGAAATAGACAGTTTTAACTTGGTCTTAAATGTGGATAAGAAAACTGCTTCTGGAATAACACCAGAAGGAACCAGAGAAAGAATCTAGACAATTTGTGAAAACACACATTATTCACCATGTGAAGATTACAATACGAAGTAAAACAGGCTCTCAGTTGGGACCGCCAAAGTGGCTGTGGCTGAAACCATACATTTGTTTGCTAAGTTGCTGAAAGGCTTTAAAATACCTGATGCTACATAGGAATGGTAACCTGAAGCCACCTTACATGTAGGAACTCTCCAGCAGGGAGTCTTGTGGTTTGATTAAAAAATAGATTTATAAAATTCCAGAAAGCAGCAGAACGACATCTGACAGGATTTGTTTTTCCCTATTAGGCTATGTCTACATTACAGACCTTACAGCAGCACAGCTGTACCTCTACAGCTGTGCCGCTGTAAGGTTTCCCATGTAGCTGCTCTGATGGCATAATTAAACTACCCCCAACGAGCAGCATTAGCTATGTTGGCAGAAAAGCCTCTCCTGCTGAGTGTACACCAGCACTTTTGTCAGCGAAACTTATGTTGGTTGGGGTGTTTTTTTTCAAAAGTTTTACTGACAAAAGGGGTAGTGTAGACAAAGCCTCAGAGACGAAGAGATAAAAACCAACAGCATCCATGGAGTAAATCATCTTATCTCGCTCCTTTCAGCCTGGGGGAGGACATACCCAGAAGTCAGCACTTGATTAGAACACGTGAGAAGAGCTTTTTGCATCACTTCTTTGAATTTGCACTATGGGAACTAACTCTTCGAGAAGAGACACAAGCCTTTGTTCTCTCTCAACTGGGTCTAACACAAGCTATGGACTTGTGTCCAGTGATTACCAAGCGCCCCAGTGATTACCAAGAGGCTCCATTCAAGTGTCAACTCACACAGATCAACGATCAGGGCCTAAGAAAATAAAATGTGCTTGTTTTGACTAGTAGTCTCACTGTTAAATTGTTATTTTGGAGGGAGCAGATGGTACAAAGGGAATGGTAATGCAATAGAATGCTTTTCACCTCTAAGTCATCCATTTGCATTCAGCTTAGATCAAGAGTGAGAAAGCGGTGACCCTCTGATGGCTCTTTGGTGATCTTTTTCACTTAATGCACTATTGGAAGGCACTTGGGTATTACAGTGATGAGGGTTGTTTAACAACCTATATAGAACAGAACATAAGACATAAGTGTAGTGGGCTCAGTCCATGTCCCAGTAGGCAGGCACCTGTATTGCAAAAAACACCATGGCATGGAAACAACTACCCTCATTGCTGGAGATGGGTCCTTTAATATGCAGTTTAGGCACATATGTAAGGCATCATGAGGCGACTTGCATTGTTGTTACCTGCACTGTAGCTCTTCTGCAAAGAAAGATTTTCAGTGTCCTAGGCTTTCACATGTGCCAACTATTACAAAACACTACATTTACAGAAAAAAATAAAATACTGAATTCTCTTACCTACTGCTGCATTTGTTCCACCAACATTTATATCATTTTCATCATCAAATTCTATCCTGACACCCTTTCCATTGCCTGCAGACACCCCACAGCCTCCACTGCGACAGAGGGAGATAGGAACAACTCCATACACATAAGCCAACATAATAGGAACACCAATACCTACAAAGGAAAATATAAAGTTTTTCATTCAATATCATTATTTGCTTCAGCATCTTTTATAAAACTATCCCAGGTTTTATAACTATATTATTTAATAATGCACAGTTAAAATAAATCTATAGAAGAGAAAGAAATTAAGAAAATATTTGGTTTTCAGGTGAGATTTGAGAACAGATGGCAAATCACTAAGGTGGAGTGAAACTGGAAAGCTGTTCCAGATAGCAAAAGAGGAGGGAACTGGAACGGTGTTGACCCACATGCCCTATTATAGCCTCGGCTGCAAGCACAAGGGGGACGCATGGCACGCATGTGGATCAATAGGCACTGCTATGAAAACCTTCCGACTCCACTGCCCATTTGGGATCATCACGCAAAAAAGGTTCTCCTACCAACAATGGGAGACCTGAGTATAGTACTGGACGAGTAGACATGTGCACTATGCCCACTACAGCTATATATTACACTTATCGGCTTTAATAAGCTTTGTCAAAGAGTATTAAAAACTTTTCTGACATGAGAGCATGGAACTATTTCAAATATCTTTAAAACCAGAAATGCCTACTACTGCCATTAAGGGCAGTAGTAATTAAGGGCTCAATCCTGCTCCTACTGAAGTCAGAGAAAGCTTTGCTACTGACTTCAATGGAGGTAAGATCAGCCATTAAGAAAGTGTCATTATGGGGTTTATGTATCTCAGTTTACAAAACGAAAAGAGAAAACTGATGAGCAAAGCCAGTGAAAAGTGTAGTAAAAAGGCAGTCTGGGCTAGGCTGCACTCACACAGAGCATCATTTCCCCCACACTGTGGGAGCTAATCATTTGGCCCAGGCTCTCTAACACTATGTACTAGACTATTCTTCTGCTTTGCTGATGGAAGCCTGTGAAGTTGTAGTAAGATGTCAGGCTGTGCCAGGCCAAACTGACCCAAACGGAGCAAACCAGCTGCAATACAGATTCAGTTCAGAGGCTCTTCAGTCTGCCCTAAAAGCAAGGTCAATAGGTTCCAATTACTGAAAATCCAATTCACTGGAAACTCACACTCAGGATCTCTATTGTGGAGAGCAGTGTGCCTCAAGCTATTCTCTCAGAGGCAAAGTAAACTAGGTAAGAGCGTGGTGATGCAGCAGGCCTGAAGAGGCAACCAAAAGTAAAAGGAGTGGGGAAAAAACCCTGCAGTTACCTCTGTGAAGGAATAATAAAGAGCTGTAACGCATGAGTGAAGCCCAGGCCAATGGATGCCTATGTAGAAAAAAAGATTTTTTCCCCTCCTAACTGCTAGTCCTGCAAACCTGTATTGAGATCTGAGACACAAACTGGGTTCTTTTTTCCCCCTTTACAGCCAAAGGTACCATTGATTGTAATTATTATTATTATTACTATTAATGTTTATTACAGTAGTGCCTAAGGGCCAATCAAGACCGAGGCCCCATTGTGCTAGGCACTGCACAAACATAGAGTAGATAGTCCCTGCCCTGAAGAGTTTACAATCTAAACAGACAAGACAGGCACAATATGGGGGAAGGGGTAGAACATACAAGCAGAGTGAACAGGATGTCAGCAAACAGCATTCCATGATATTTTTTGTTTTTTGTTCGTTGGGTGGGTTTACTTAGGGGCATAGGCTAGATGGAAAGAGAAGTTCCGGGAAGTGAGATGGACAGAGCAAGGGAGAAGACGGTAAGAGGACAGGTATGAAGTGAGGCTGGGATGAAGAGACTGTGGCAGACGTAGGGGGAAGGTTGGAGCAGAAAGCCGATCAGCAAAAGGCAGAGGAAGTCCATACAGAACTGACAAGGGACAGTTCTGTCCCGAGGTTCCTGCTTTGGCTGCTTCTGCTCCTACTGGCTGGTGTTTCCGGCTGGCTCCTCTCTGCAGTTTCCCCTCCCTCAAGCTGTGGGGTGGGAAGGTAATAAGGCTGCAGCCAGGTCCCAGCACCCACAGAAGGTAGGGGGTGTCTGTCCTACACAGCTCTGGGTCAGGAATGTAATGAGGGTGGCACCAGCTGCAACCCTACTTTTCTTCAATGCAAACCTCAGTGACACGTACAGAAAGGATGTGAGAGAAGGAAAGAACCCAGTTTGTCTCCCGAAGACCAAATTTGAGCTTGCAGTGTCAGATATTAAAGAATTATTTAAAAAATTTAAACATTTTCAAAATTCCAAATTGAGCAAATTTGCTCTGGAATCACTGACACACATAAGGACCCCATGGTGCCATTTTTAGAGTACCTCTTTAAAGCAATTTTAAATTACCTTATATACTCGTTCATTAGCCCGTTCGTTTATAACTCGACCCCCCAAGATGGATAGGTAAAAATAGCAAAAACTGTGTGACCCTTTCCTAAGCCGACCCTATATTTCAGGGGTTGGCAAACTTTGGCTCCTGGCCCGTTAGGATAAGCCGCCAGCGGGCCTGGACGTTTTGTTTACCTGGAGCGTCTGCAGGCATTGAGCCCCTCAGCTCCCATTGGCTGGGAATGGCGAACCACAGACGCTCCAGGTATACAAAACAACAATGTATTAGATATTCAATTCAATGATTCCATAGAGTTTAAAATCATCAAATTTTGGTGTAGACCTGTTTATAAGCCGACCACCGCTCTTTGATGCGTCATTTTTTTACCAAAAATATTCGGCTTATGAACGAGTATATATGGTATATTTTCTTTTTAAAGAAAAAAATTTGATAATGAAAAACTGAAAACAGCTTCAATATGAAAATTATAAGATTAAAGAAGTGTTTTACAATTTTTCATTTAGATGCAGCATCTCTAAAGTCTAGACACTAAATTGCACTGGAGCAGAGACCACAGTGTAATCTGGGGCAAGTCATAACTTTTTTATCCCTCCATTTCCCCATCTGTAAAAATGGAGCTCATACCTCCTAATTCACTGAGTGTGATTTATTAATGAGTGTCTGTAAAGTCTTCTCAAATGCTTGGTTGCAAGGTACTACTCTCATGCAGTGGTGGTATTTGCTTACCTACAGTTACTGCAGCTACAACTGGAGAAACTATTACAGACAAGGTTACACCACCTGCAATAGCCAAGTTTCGTTTGTGTTTCGAAATGTCTTTGCCTTCATATCGATTGTGAATCTTGAGGGAAGAAGAAAGAAGAGGGTTTCAGGATACATTGCACATAACATAATGTAAATAGTTTTGGCTCTGCTCTGCTCTGGAGCAGTGTGTTGTGTGTTCTCAGCTAGAGACTATACACTATTAATTTAAAACCTTATATACTCCTTAAAAGTTAGCCTCTCAAAGAGGGACATTAAATAATACATCTTTCTTAGTGATTTTACATTAATTTATACAATTAAAAAAAAGAAAGCATAAGTATTAGAAGTTCCTATAATCCCCATGTGTGACATTCCACAGGGTACAATCTGGACGGATGAACAGCTATGTCCCCTCAAGTCTCCAACCTGGGGTGCCTTTTACACTGCTTCGCTGTGAGAGCAACCACTTCTGGTCTGCCCACACACAGCTTCTAAATCACTGTAAATCACTCCCAGCTATATTCTCTGAGTGCTATAGTTAGCCACCAATGAATTAAACTGCAGGGTAACACCAGCAAACTCCCAGACCCACGCTTTCCCCCAAAAATGTGTCTGGTACTGCCAAACACCCTCCTGGACAATACAAGCTCATATAAAACCCATCATTTCATTAATAGAAAATTATATGCACCAATCTTGTTATCCGTTCTGAAGTTTCCCAAACTCTTCAGTTCAAACAAACAAACACACACTGGTTTAGATAAAACAATGAAAAAGTTTATTAACTACAGAAAGATTTTAAGTGATTACAAGTAATGAGGCATGAAAGTCAGAATGGGTTACACTGAAATAAAAAAGGTAAAATGCAACCAATACCTTACTTAACAAGCTAAGTGAATTCAAAGCAAAAGGTCTCTCACCACATTCTAGCAGTCTTACTGGTTGAATCTTTCAGCCAAGATTCCACACACCCCCAGTCCAATGATGCTTCCTTTGTCCTTCAAGTGCTATCAATGCCATGAGTAGAGATGAAGGGAGAAATGATTTGGGGCTTCTGTTCCCCCATTCTTTATACTTTTCTTAGAAAATCATCTTCAGCTTAGGTTCAGGAGAGAGAAAGTCTGTGAGATGGGAACTTCCAGCTGTTCGGGATTTTTTTTGCCAAGATGTAAATTCCTTGCCCACACTCTTTTCCCTGCCAAAGAATGGCCTCTTATCCAGGTGATAGTTTATTTGATTTTGTTGATACCTGGCTGAGGCATCAGTTTGCCTTTTGTTTTTGAGGAACTGTTTTGTGCTGGCTTCTCTAAATTTAGAATGTGTCTCAGTAACTTCATACAGTAGAATCTTGTGTCTTTACATACAATTTTGCCACACATTTTACAAGGACACTAATGATCCGCAAATTATGAGTTTTCAAATGATATCTCACAAGGCATACTTTGTATAAAATTTATCATAGTTTTGTAAAATGGGTGAACATACGGGTACAGACTGTCACCTCTCCCCCGTTATAAAGTTGCAGGAGGGTTAGCCACTGGATGACCTATGGGCAGTAGGTCAGGGCCCTCTTTCCCGTACAGGGCATCTACCACCATATTTTCTTTTCGGTTTATCTGAACAATTTCCATATTGAACTCTTGAAGTATGACGCTTCAGCGTAGAAGCTTGGAATTTGAGGTTTTAGTTCTCTTTAGCCAGATCAATGGTGAATGATCTCTTAAGACCTGAACTTTCTATTCAAAAGGTAGGGCTTCAGTTGCTTAACTGCCCACACCATAGCATAGCATTCCTTTTCTGTGACAGAATAGTTGAGGTCAACTTTTAATTTAAGGCAGCAATTGGGGGCTTCTTGTTATTCTCCGGTTGCATTAGCACTGCACCCAGACCAATGTCTGATGCAGCTGTACACAGTTAAAGCATTTTGTCAAAATCAGGGCTCGCTGGAACAGGCTTTTCAGACAAGATTTTTTTTATCTTATCAAATCTTTTCAGGCATGCTTTTATCCCAAATGACTATTTGGCCGGGTCTTTTTACATAAATCTGTGGCTGGAGTTATGTCAATGAACCCATGCATACACCTTCTGTGATTGTTTTTGGTTCGGGGTACAGGCCAATTTACAATGGCTTCAACTTTCAAAGGATATGGGGATATTTGACACTCCCTCTCACCCCTCCACAACCCAGTGTCCTAAACAAAGGACTCTGGCTGCTTGAATTTTACATTAGAGGCTTTTATGGTTAGGCCTGCTTCTTTGAGTTTTGACAGCTCAATTCCCAAGTGTTCTTTTCGATCACCCCAAGTGTCACTAAACACTGCAATGTCATCCACATATGCTCTTGCAAAGTTCTGTAAATCATTTAACACTTTGTTAACCAGCCTCCAGAACATGGCCCCAGTATTAATTAAACTAAACAGTAACACTGAGAATTCAGAGTATCAGTGATGAAAGCAAAATTTTTCTGTGCATCCTCATCCAAAGGGATATTCACTATGACTCATGCCAATACTCCTTTTAAGATTTCTAAATTTCACCCTATACACTTCAGGGGTAATTTGAAACCTTTGTAAAACAGATTCCTTAAATTAAGAACACATCACAGCTGCCTGAACTGGCAATTCATTAAATACATTCAAAAATGTACCAGACAGTTATGCAACCAGTGTGGGGATTTTCTTGTCCTCAAGAATCTTATGAATTTCACATAGATTTTCAAAAGTAGTGAAGTATTCCTCAATGCAGTCTGTCTCTCTGTATGTAGGACACAGCTGGTCCCAGCCGTGGATTCCTCAAGTGATGGGAGATGTTGGTGACTCTGGGATCTTCTCATGCTTTTCTATCAGCTCCAGATTATATTTCCTCTCCTTCTCCTCAGCTTCTTGTTGTCTCAGCTCCATGGCTTGCTTCAGGGGTTCAGCTTCCTGTTCCTTCAGCTCCATGGCTCTTCTATGGGTGGCTTCTTCAGCTTCCCATGCAGCAGCTGCTTCTTTCAGTCTCATCTCTGCTTTCCACATTTGGTACTGTGTTCTTTCTCTTCTTCTGCTGCCTCCACTCTGGCCAGCTCCAACTTTGTAATTGTTTCACTTTTGCTCATTTTTATACTTCACTATTTCCATTTCCCTTACCTGAAATAAGGAAACAGAAAAACAACAAACTATCCCCCCTTGAATTGTTTCCAGCCACCACACTTGAGACTAACTTAAAATTGCAGTACCAGTGCTTAAAATGTAAACTTCACTCAAAACAACAAGCTGTGCATATACCCTGCTCCTTGCTGCGCCACTGAGGCATCCCCAGGGTACAATCTGGACTGACAGACAGCTGTATCCCCTCAATTCTCCAACCTGGGGTGCCTTTTACACTGCTTCGCTGTGAGAGCAACTACTCCTGGTTTGCCCAAACACAGCCACTAGCATGTAAATCACTCCCAACTATACTGTCTGAGTGCTATAACCAGCCACTCATCAATTATACTGCACGGCAACACCAGCAAACTCCTGTCCCAGACTTCCCCCCAGAAATGTGTGTCTTCTACAGTCCAGCACCCTTCTGGACAACACAAGCTCACATAAAGTCCATCATTTCATTAAGAGAAAATTATTAGGGCTGTCAAGCAATTAAAATAATTAATTGCAATTAATTGCGTTATTAAACAATAAGAGAATACCATTTATTTAAATATTTTTGGATGTTTTCTACATTTTTAAATAATTGATTTAAATTACAACACAGAATACAAAGTGTACAGCACTCACTTTATATTTTTATATAAATATTTACACTGTAAAAAACAAAAGAAATAGTATTTTTCAATTCACCTAAGTACTGTAGTGCTATCTCTTTATCGTGAAAGCTGAACTTACAAATATAGAATTATGTACAAAAATACCTTCATTCAAAAATAAAACACTGTAAAACGTTTGAACCTACAAATCCACTCAGACCTATTTCTTGTTCAGCCAATCACTCAGACAAATAAGTTTGTTTACATTTGCAGGAGATAATATTGCCTGCTTCTTGTTTACAATGTCACCTGAAAGTGAGAACATGCGTTCGCATGGCACTGTTGTAGCTGGTGTCTCAAGATATTTACATACCAGATAAAGCATGCTCCTCACCTCCTCCCTCTCATATTTTGGAAGGCACTTCAGATTCTTAAACCTTGGGTCTAGTGCTGTAGCTCTTAGAAATCTCACATTGGTACTTTCTTTGCATTTTGTCAAATCTGCAGTGAAAGTATCCTTAAAACGAACAACATGCGCTGGGTCATCATCTGAGACTGCTAAAATGTGAAGTAAATGGCAGAATGCAGGTAAAACAGATCAAGAGAATACCATTCTCGCCCCAAGGAGTTCAGTTACAAATTTAATTAATGCATTATTTTTTTAAACGAGCATCATCAGCATAGAAGGCATGTCTTCTGGAATGGTGGCCAAAGCATGAAGGGGCATATGAACGTTTAGCATATCCGGTATGTAAAGACCTTCCAGTGCCAGCTACAAAAGTGCCATGCAAACTTCTGTTCTCACTGTCAGGTGACATTGTAAATAAGAAGCGGGCAGCATTACCTCCCGTAAATGTAAACAAACTTGTTTGTCTTAGCGATTGGATGAAGAAGAAGTAGGACTGAGTGGACTAGTAGGCGCTCAAGTTTTACATTATTTTGTTTTTAATTTTGTTTTGGAGTTCAGTTATGTAACAAAACAATCTACATTTTTAAGTTGCACTTTCACGGTAGAGATTCCACTACAGTACTTGTATGAGTTGAACTGAAAAATACTATTTCTTTTATTTATCATTTTTACTCCAAATATTTGTAACAAAAATGATTATATAAAGTGAGCACTGTACACTTTGTATTCTGTGTTGTAATTAAAATCAATATATTTGAAAATGTAGAAAAACATCCAAAAATATTTAATAAATTTCAACTGGTATTCTATTGTTTAACAGTGCGATTAAAACTGCGATTAGTTTTTTTTTAATTGTGATTAATTTTTTTGAGCTAATCATTGAGTTAACTGCGATTAATCGACAGCCCTAAAATTTATATGCACAAATCTTGTTATCCCAAATGAAGTTTCCCAAACAAACACACACTAGTTTAGATAAAACAATAAAAATTTATTAACTACAGAAAGGTAGATTTTACGTGATTAAAAGTAATGAGGCATAAAAAGTCAGAATTGATTACAATGAAATAAAAAGTAAAATACAACTAATATCTAAATTAACAAGCTAAGTGAATTCAAAGCAAAAGGTCTCTTCTTACCACATGTTACAGGATTCTTACTGGCTGAATCTTTCAGCCGGGATCCCTCCCCAGTCCAATGATGCTTTCTTTGTCCTTCAAGTGTTGTTGATACCATGAGTAGAGATGAAAGGAGAGATGATTTGGGGCTTCTGTTCCCCATTCTTCATACTTTTCATAGAAAATCATCTCCAGCTGAGGTTCATGAGACAGAAAGTCCACTGGATGGAAACTTCCAGCTTTTTTTTCCCGACCAACACGTAAAATCCTTGCTTACACCCTTTTTCCTGCCGAAGAATGGCCCCTTGATCAGGTGATATTCCATTTGATTTTGTTGATACGTGGCTGAGGCATCAGTTTGCCATTTGTCTTTGAGGAACACGTTTACAGAAGCAAGCACAAACTGGGAATATGCCTCAGTAATGTCATACAGTAGAATCTTATAACTTTACACACAATGCTGCTACACATTTTACCACGACAGTAGTGGTCAGCAAATGATGAGTTTTCAAATGGTACCTCACCAGGCATTCTTTGTACAAAATTATCAGAGTCTTGTAAGAGGAGTGAACAGACTGCTACACCATATATGCTTTGCCTTTAACATATATTATTTTTGTAGCTGCAATCAACTTAAAAAAAGGAGGGATAAATCATTGTTTCTTCCTTTCAATCAACTTTATTAAATATTAAGCAATGACAAAATCTTAAGTTAATAACTTATTTTTCTATATAGTTCTAATAAAGTGGGACATGAGAAGGGGTTTCAGCAGCATAGCCTTTCCCAAGATTCAACTGAGGAGGAGGAGGACAGAAATTGTTCCAGTGCTCTTGTCCCCACTTGAGATGAGCTTGAGGGAGGGTGTATTTCAGACCCCATGCATCTTACTGCTCTCTTACCTATGATGGGTTTGCAGGGCCAAACCCCTTAGCTATAGCCTGCTCTATAGGACTTCAGAAATTTTCCAGGCCAAATTGCTTGTTTGCAGCAAATCTTACATGAATTTGCAAGTCTTGGTGACCACTGTTCCACAAAACTTGGCTAGCAAACTGTCTCCATAGCTTTTATGGTCAGGAATTAGACTTGGACTCATAGGCTATGTCTACATTACAGCACTTTGGTGCAGCGGCTCCGCTGTAGTGCTTGTGGTGGAGATGCTCTAAGATGACAGGAGAGAGCTCTCCCTTTAGCTTAATAACTCCTGCCTCCACTAGAGACAGTAGTTATGTCAGTGGGAGAAGCTCTTTCACTGACATAGTGCTGTCCACACCAGTGCTTAGATCGGTATAACTTACTTCACTCAGGGATGTGAATAATCTACACTTCAGAGCAATGTAAGTTATACTGAAGTAACCTGTAGTGTAGACAAGGTCATAGACTTTAAGGTCAGAAGAGACCATCATGATCATCCAGTCTGACCCCCTGCACATTGCAGGCCACAGAACCCAACGCACCCAATCCTGTGATAGACCCATAACCTTTGGCCAAGTTACTGAAGCCCTCAAATCATGATGTGAAGACTTCAAGTTACAGAGAATCCACTATTTACACTAGTTTAAACCTGCAAGTGACCCTACCCCATGCTGCAGAGGAAGGTGAAAACCTCCCAGAGTCTCTGCCAATCTGATTCAGGAAAAAATTTCTTCCCGATCCCAAATATGGCTATCAGTTAGCCCCTGTACATGTGGGCAAGAGCCAGCAGCCAGATTCTTGGAAAAGAATTCTCTGTAGTAACTCAGAGCCCTCCCCATCTAGTGTCCCCATCACTGGCTGTTGAAAATATTTGCTTCTAGAAGTCTCAGATCAGCTACATGTCATTGTAGGGAGTCCCATCATACCATCCCCTCAATAAACTTATCAAGCTCAGTCTTGAAGCCAGTTAGGTATTTCGCCTCCACTGCTCCCCTTAGAAGGCTGTTCCAGAACTTCACTCCTCTGACAGTTAGAAACCTTCATCTAATTTGAAGCCTAAACGTGTTGATTGCCAGTTTATATCCATTTGTTCTTGTGCCCACATTGATGCTTAACTTAAATAACTCCTCTTCCCTCCCGGGTATTTACCCTTCTGATGTATTTTTAGAGAGCAATCGTATCTCCTAAAGCCTTCTTTTGGTTAGGCTAAACAAGCCAAGCTCTTGGAGTTTCTTCTCATAAGGTAGGCTTTCCATTCCTCAGATCATCCTAGTAGCCCTTCTCTGCACCTGTTCCAATTTGAATTCATCTTTCTTAAACATGGGGGAGACAGTTTTCCAGATAAGCGCTCACTACTGCCTTGTATAATGATACTAACACTTCCCTATCTCTCTTGGAAATGAGCCGTCCCTTTTTTGACATTACGCTTCAGGTTAGGCAATGATATAAAGGGACAACACTTCTCTACCTCACAGGGCTGTTGTGAAGGTCAATTCATTTATATATGTGTGGTGCTTAGGTGATATGGTCATATAAGAACAGAGAGCTAGAGGGAAGAGCTATTAGTAATTTGTATGGAAATTCAACAATAGCCATTGTTCTTCTCTTATGCCAGGGCCCAGCAAGTGTGCTAAAACATGAGGGAATAATGTGGATTATTTTTGAAAGCAACTGTAGTGGAAAGTGAGATAATTTACTGGAGAGAAAGGACTGAAAAAGGAGGGGCCTGGCAAAGATGAATCGCCACAACTCCAGACCAGCATAAGAACCTGGGCAAAGGAAAGGAATGACAATTTCTTGGGGCACCAAGAGGCAGACTGGCAGATGCAAGTGTGGACTAGTCAATGGCACCATGAGTTCACGTTGATAAAACATAAAATAATCTTAGGATTTAAGAAGTTCAGGATAGCGTAACTCAAGTGACAGATCTGGCATCTTAACACTTCCATAAACAGCATTTCAAAGGTCTTTGAATAACTTACTTTTTTACCCTAAATTATAAAAGTAGGAAAAGATAAAATTATTCTTATGTTTTTATTCTAGCTGCTATTTGTTATTTGCTTTGTACTAGTAGCCCTAGTAGTAGTCCTTATTGCTGGAGGAAAGATACCAACTACTTATTGGTTAATGTATTAATTCCTTGTCTATTCCCATATCAACAAAAACACCGAGTTTAGCTGTGGATAGTTGCACTGGTGATCAGTAAATGTATATACCCTAGTAACTTAATGAATTTATAAGCCATTAAGTACAAACACAGAAATGTGCGGGTATACGCATATGTATATAGCAGGATTTTCAACTAATATGTCAATGGCTTCTTTCTTGCTCAGGATCCAGAGGGAAAAGTCAGGAATTTTTGTTTTTTACCACCTTTTCCTCCGTATTGTCCAGCTCTGAGTAGAACTAGGGAGATTGGAAACTCAGGACTTTTAAAAATCAGGCCACTTATTTAGGTGCCTAAGTAAGGATTTATGGGCCTAATTATAGGAATCCATTTTAAAATATTTTGGGCTTTGTGTGTGTGCAAACGGAGGAGCCACATTTTGAAAAACATGGCCCCACACAAATAAAATGAGGATGCTAACCATTTTTCAAGTTATGTCTGAACCTATTTGGGAAGGAATGGTGAACAGAGCCAACTGAAAGTACACCAGTGTACATGTTCAAGAGTGTTGCATTTTAAAACCAGAAGCAAGGTAAGCAGCACAGTGCACTTTACCTTACGCCCCACATACACAGGGATTCCAATAATCATAGCAGGAATAGCAATGCCAGCTATTAAAGCAATTCCTACTGGAGCTCCAACAAGCGTTCCCAGTTGCCACAGTATTTTCTTCTTACGGCTCCATGGTTTCTTTCCCCAAAATGTACAACCTGATGGGCTAATAGAAACAAATTGTAAACACACACATACACCTGCTTAGAAATGAGCCAATGATAAGTTACTTTAAGACATGACAATATCTAATAAAATTCATATTACACAGATGGCAACAGTGTCTAAAAACTATTTCTTTAGACCTTTCAGATGCTCCAATGTCCTTTGAAAGGCGCTATGAATCATACCGCATAACGTCTTGTGCTGCTCAGTGCCAACACAAATTATCATTTTCACATGGAAACTAACTTCCAGTTATAGCAACTTAACACTCAAAATAAATGGTCAGCACTAGAACTAAAGTAAAAGTAGCTATTGTGAACATGTACACCATTTCATTTTGTGACACTAAATACGTGCTGCATCCATCTTTCTGAGCTTGAAACTAAGTGAGAACATTTGATTTTTATTTTCTGAAATAAGATGAACAAAGTGACTATTTTAAGTACCTACATAGCAAAAAAAAAAAAAAAAAAAAAAAAAAAAAAAAATATTCCATTTCTCATACCTAAACACTAGAAGCTTAATTCTCTACTCTGCTGAGACACAAGATGGCCTTCGGCTGACGGGACAATCTGGCCCTAGATATTTTAGCACAGAACATTTATTCATCTAAGCAGAACTTTAAATCAGTCTGCACTAGTATAACACCCCAGTCACTCCTGAAGTTAAATAAGTCAAAACAGGGAAAAGCAAAATAATGTAAAAATCAGGAAACAGGATGTAGATAAAATGCTGAATGTATAAAATGAGAAAATATTTGTCTCAGATAATCTATAATTATAACTATTTTTCCTAAACATACCTTAAATAATGCAAATCCGAGATCTCTTTCATGCATAGCCAACAGAATTCACAACCACACACAGCACAAGTCATGTGGTTGCAGCTTCCATCATTCATTTTTATTATGTAAGCAGCACAACGCGGGCATGGCTTTATATCATCAGCTGTTTAAAATGAAACATGAAGATCATACTATTTCTATGAAAAAGTGAAATTTATCTAAACACAGACAAGAAATATTATGAGTTTTGACTGATCATAGTAGTTCTGACGCAGACGTATCTAAATCTTTGTTATAAATATGCTTTACTAAATCCTTAATTGCAGATGGTTTTTGGTCATGACCATTACAAACCATCAATATAGTAGTATTAATCACAACAAATTAAAATATAGAAAAATATATCACATTTAGATAGATCAATAGCTTTACACACACACAAAGATTTTCAAAGTCAATAAAATGTAAGTTAGATATTAAACAGGCACATTAATAAATATGCATGATGACAGGCAGTTTTTGCATATAATCCTCTCCACATTTCATACTTCTGTAATCTTCACTCATGAGTCCCAACCTTTATTTCTTCTTCATACTTAATATGCATTTCACCTTAAATATTCCATATCTTTTGTTCTCTTTTTCCACTCCTCTGCTCTTGACTCCACTCCATGGCCTCCCCTTAATGCTCTTGCTCCCCAAACCAGATACATTTATATTTGTTACAGAAACAGACAAATCAGAATCTGTCTAATGCTCCTAACCGAGCTTAATACTGAAAATATTGCTAAGGGTTTATTTCTTTCACTGACAAGTGTAAAAATGAGTTTCCCAAAGGGTAACCTTAATGATAGGAAAGACAAGATAAGGCATACTGACAAAACTTTTTCTGTTGTGATTCCTGGATTATTTCCCAGACTGTTACTCTGATTCAGAATTACAGGACAAACAATTCACTCATCATAGCAATATTAGTTATGTAAAGCACGCCCCATTGGTTAGCTGGTCAGAAATAACTGCTGGTGCAGAAGAAAGGTGTGGTACAGTAAGCTTTTGATGAAGAAAATGGGGCAGTGGAAAACTCCTGCAGATTCCCTCTGCTGGAGACTTGCCTAGCATGGGAGAGTCTGGAGCAGGTGTAGAGTCAGCAGAACCAGCTCCTACACTCACAGACCATGGTGCACAGGAAGAGGGAGTGATGAAAGTATGGTGCATGCTATCAATTCCCAACTGGCATGTAATCTCTAGGGGACCAGATGCATACTGTACAAGTTAGAGCTGCCCCTAGGCTAGGGTTAGATCAGAGAATCAGGGAGACACAACGGGACACAGAACACAATCTTTCCCCTCATATGTCTAATTAGTTCAGTCAGAGAGAAGATTCGGTTGGGGAGAGATAAACGAGCAAGAGAGTTTTGTTTGACAAAGCTTGTGTCAGACAAAACAGGCAACTCTTGGCGATACCAAAACATTGCTCCACTGATTAGTCAAACCTTCCTTTTACTCAGTAACAGTTGCAATAAGACTTAATTTTCACATATCTGAGTTATTTGATTTCTGGCTGGCCAATGTAGAAGCACTTTATTGACGAGCAGAAATTACCTTGATATATCCCTCACATGGAGTGATCGTTTATGCATTCTTATACGGGTGTGGGTATCAGTAAATCAATAATAATTTTGCTTTTTCAGATCTATTTATACCAGTATTATAAACCTTGTCAAAATTCCACCCACAGGGGAAAAAAATGTGTTTCAGCTGTGAAAGCTATACAATTGGGAAGAGAGTGGTTCTAGTCAGCCAGCAGTACTTCAAGAATGCTTGACTGCAATGTCACCGAAGATTACACTTTTAAACTATAAAACGACTCAAGATTTAAAAATCCTAAAAAGGCTTGTAACAATTGAAGCCATCAGCGCTACCCCTTCATGATTTTACCACTCCTGAAAACCAAAAATTTCCCATATTAGAAAAACTCAGCACTTTTTTTTTTTAATTTAATCTAAAGTTATATTAATGTTTTATGGTTCTGAAACTGGTACAAAAAAAAAAAAAATCAGGGTTGGAGCTAATTAAGTCATCACATATTTCTTTCTTTGGTAATATTAACCATGTAATTGTACTAGTAAGACATTTTACAGAGACATACGATCATAAATACCTGCTGCTCCAGACTCCTGGCTATAACTAATAGATGAAGAACGAATTGTTCTCAGGCGCAGACTATGGGCTCTTTCCTGGCGAGCAGCATCACAGGTCTGGTTTGGATGCCAAATCTGTTTACAGTGGTAGCAGAATTCAGTACCACAGCCTTCACGCCCACAGGTAAGTTTGGGACAGCTGGCACAGCCAAAAGCAATCACAGCATATCTTAAATGATCAAAAGGGGTGGGAGAAAGATTTTTGTTAATACAAAAATAATATCTATCAGACAAGATAGTAGGGCAACAGCAGAACCAGCTTAAGCATGTACTGTTGTACTGGGAAAGAATGGGGCCCCTAGCCAAGGCCACCCCACCCACCTCCTCAGACCCAAAACTGTGCAGAGCAGACACCTCCAGGGGCATGAGGACAGATGCAGAGCCACTTCTCCCCCCGCCATGTAGGTTTTGGGGAAAACTGCAGGGAGGAGCTAGCCAGAAACTAAAGCTGGCAAAACTCTTGTAGGAGCAGTTGAAGCAGGGACAGATAGACACTGAAAATATTTTTCTACAGCTTTGCCTGGACTCTCTCAGCTCTCCCCCCAAAAAACAATCATAGGCTAACATTATGTTTGCCACCATCACACTAAGCACTTTGCTTGTAGGTTAGAGCTCCTTCCCCTACCCTTTGTATTATCTATTGACAGTGTAAGCTCTTTGGGGCAGGGACTGTCTACTACTCTATATGTATAGTGCCTATCAGAACTGGTCCCCAAACTCAGTTGGTCCCTAAGCACTAAAATAAACAAACATAATTTATAATAATACAGGGATTCAGTATGGCATAGTCCCCTGCAGCAATCACTTCTTGGGGGAAAAGTCAAGTCAATACTCCAGCATGTCTGACACACTGAAGCAACACCTACAAACATGAAATGATAATAGATATCTGAAAAGGCAATTTAAGTTAAGTTAAATTGCTAAAACAGATTTTCTTTTAGGGGCAAATATGTGCTGGGGTTAGGAATTAGAGGGCAAAGCCCAGATTTTTAAAGGTATCCAGGCATTGCTGCACTCAGTATTACAACCCCAACTGATGTAGGAGCCAAAATGGGACTTAAGACTAAGTGCCTAAACCCCCTTTGAAAATGAGACTGGCTCCTAAATCAGTCTAAATACCTTTAAAAATCCAGGCCTAAGAGCATACCTAAGTGTTACAGAATTTTAAAACAGCAAATCCCACATGACTTCATTCCCATCTCTCTGTGCACACCAAATCACATAATTTCTGCTGTGTTCAGGGCCTTCTGCATCCAGGAGACATGGGATCAGGGTTTGCCTCTAAGAATTTCCAGAAATTGCAGTTAGGTCAAGTAAAGATTAAGTTACTGGGAAACTTTACTGACTGTCCATTTGCCTATAGTTTCTTGTGAAAAGCAAAACATTTACATGAGTGTAATTACCATAAATAGTTATTTGACCATTTAAAAAAAACTAAAAAGATTAGCACAGCACTTGAGTGGATTAGTCTTTTCAGCATGCATATTATATAGCATTTGTTTACAGCAAAATTATCTTCATAAGACCACAAAACCAAATAAAGTACAGCCCAAGAGGTGTAATGGAAGGAACAACACATGCTGCCACAAAGGAGATCCAAGTTCTGATGTCTTGCCCAGTCCCTTACTCCTAGGTTGATGAAGATAAAGAGTACAGGAGAAACAGCATGTTCAGAAAAAGAGAAAGATGCACTGCAAATTGCTGTTTTGCTAATGCACTCAAAAAAAGTAAATAGTGTTGTGTTTCAGGTTTCACAGAGAGTATGTCTCCTCTGATACTACTGTGCTGTAAAGGGCATCACTGAGACAGCATGCATAAGATTAGAAGGATGGGGGAAAGGAAAGTGAAGCCCTTGGGCTCCTCAAGTGGCTCTGAGGAAGGGGAAAAAAAGTATACATTAAACCTATAGGGGGAGAAATCTTCATGCTGGCATGGAAATGTTAACATTCAAGATTTTCAAATGTAAATAGTGATTTTGGTTCTCTTCATTTTTAAGGACTATCCTGAGACACGTTAAAGAAGTCTGGGTTTTCAGAGGACTGGTACCAACACTTTCTGTAAATCCAATACCTCAAATTGGGCACCCAAAGTCAGTAGTTTTTACTGAAAATCTTAGTCAATGATTTTACATTTATATAGCACTGCCAACACTTAGATACTGTGGCAATGGGCACCACAGAAAAAACAAGGAGAGCCAGAGACAGATGTTTAATACTGAAATTATAGGTCACATAATGCTGAGAAGTAGCAACATTTGAGGCTGAATACAATGGCAGGCGATTAACATTACAAAACAACAGTAAGACAAGAAGGGTAAAAATTTTAATAGCACTTAAGTGATTTAGGAATCTATGTGCCATTTTCAAAAGTGCCTGAGTCACTTAGGCACTTACATGATTCAAGGGGCTTTTGAAAATGTTACCCAAAGTGAATAACATTGTACCTAACTGAAATTTGTTAAGTTTACAGAGAAGATGCTGTGATGAGATTGCCTACAATGGCACGTGGCTACCTGCAACTGCTAGTAGCAAATATTCCCAATGACCAGAGATGGGACAGTAGACGGGGAAGGCTCTGAAAAGGGCCCAGAAAAGAAAAAACATGGTTGACCTGTGCCAGCCAAATCAGACTCGCAGGGCTCTGGCTGCAGGGCTGTTTCATGGATGTGTAGTGTTCCGGAGCTCTGTGAACCTCCCACTTCACAGACTCCTAGACCTTGGGCTCCAGCGTGAGTCCAGAATTCTACACAGCAATGAAATAGCTCCACAACCCGAGCCCTGTGAGCCCGAGCCGGCTGGCAGAGGTTAACCGCGGGTTTTAATTTGCTGTGTAGACATGCTCGGATTTACTCAGAGCATTCCTTCCCAGGTGTCTGGCTGGTGGGTCTTGCTGACATGCTCAGGGTCTAACTGATCACCATTTTGGGTGTCAGGAAGAAATTTTACCTAGGTCAGATTGGCAGAGGCCCTGGGGCTTTTTCACTTTCCTCTGCAGCACAGAACACTTGCAGGTTTAAAACTACAGTAAATGGTGGATTCTCTGCAACCTGAACTATTTAAATTCAGCTAGAGGTTAGGTGTGTATTACAGAATTGAATGGTGAGGTTCTGTAGTCTGGGATGTGCAAGAGGTCAGGCTAGATATCACAATGGCCCCTTCTGGCCTGGAAATCTATGACTCTACAGGGTAAATTTTAGGAATTGGATAGTAACTCCCCACTACTGCAGACTCTTGTAATTTTATCACAAGTCCTGGAATATTTGGTGTTTTTCTTGAAGCCCTCGCTTCTGGAATCATAGAATTACATAGGAAACTCTGCTTTCATTTAATAATAAAGTTTCTAAATCAAATCGTCATGAGCAAAGCTTGAAAATGTGAACCAAGTGAACTCTAAGTTCAAAAACCAGAAGCCAAATATAAAAAACCAAAATGCACTTTAAAAAGACACTCATGACTTTTGTGTGTTTGGGTTTGGCAATACTGACTCCCCACAGTGGAATTCAGCCAGGACAGTAGAGTTAAACACAGCAATTTTTAGAGAGACAAGGAACTTTTGAGCTTACACAGCTCACCCACGTGTCTCTCATCAACAGAAGTTGGTCAATAAAAGATATTACATCACCCTCACCCACTTGTGTCTCTAATGTTCTGGGACCAACACTGCTACAACACTGTATACACCAATTTTCAGGCAGTCTGGCTTGCTGGGGATATCACAGTGCAGGCAGGGAACTGTGCAGCCTGGAAAAATTCCTGTCAGAAGGGAAAGAGAGATGTGGCGCTCTATCCAAGAGAGGTGACAGCTGAGGAGCCAGGAGCCTAGAGTGGGTGCCCTTGAGGGACCACAGAGGAGGAACACAGGTACAGTTGCTCTGAATTGTGACACATCCCACCAAAATAACTAATTTGAGAAAAATAAACCTTCAATTTTAACTACGTACTTTGTAAGTTAATACTTTGCAGTTTGTCAAAGCACAGATCTAGAGGAGAATGCCTAGTGCTGCACCACGTAACAGTTAAAGCATATGTTTATTCATCTGGAGATTGTGTATTTCTTTGGGAATCTATTCTTGAAATTACTTTATCCAATATCAAAATAGTTGCGGAGCACCTAGCAGTCATTCCACTTAATTTTTACTTTACAAGCATTCCATAAAGATGTTCTTACTGTACATGAAAATGGCACACAAGTATTTGTAAAGTATTTCTATATTACACAGACACAGAACATATTAAATGAACATTAAGGTTGCAAAGTATACTCAAAAGTTAGGAAGTGATAGAATTAAGATTGCCCATGCAACCTTAATTTGACTCCTTTGTGCATAGGTATTATGATACAGTCTTTAATTACATGGTCACATACTATTTTTCCACAAGACTCATCTTACTCAGTGCACAGAATGGATGGTGCTCACTTAATGAGCAGGTATTCAATATTTTGTGTTACCCTTATAGTTCAATGTGTGGACCCTGGCCGTAATTTATTGCACACTGTTCAAACCCTGCCATGAAAGACAGAATTACGTTCCTCATGGGCTTTTCCGTGGTACCTATTATTATAGTAAGAGTGCTTCACAAACACCAATCAATTTATCTTCACAACACACAATAGGTAAGGGGATGGTATTATCCCCATTTTACAGATGGGGAACGGAGGCAAAGAGATTAAGGTCAAGGCATCCACTAAATTTGGATGCCAAATTTGAGACTCCCAGGGCCTGAATTTTCAGAGTATTTAGCATTAAATAGTATTTAATATGCTCAAAGCACAGCTCCTACTGATTTTAGCTTTAGCTTTGAGTGCTCAGCATTTCTGCAAATCAGACCTCTGGTATCAAGTTGGGTACCAAAAAATAAGGAACATGCCATTAGTGACCACCTGTAAAAAAGGATGGTTTAAGTGATTTGCCCAGCATCCCATAGGAAGTCTGGCAGTGACAGGGATTCAGCTAAACCCCCTCACTTCATTCACTACACATCTTCCAACTTTTGCAACAAATAAGGCAGGAGTCCAACAGATAACACACTTTATTACATAACCTTGATTCATCCCCAAAACACGTCCATCCTGCACTGAATGCGGCACACTGAACATGGGAAAAAATAGTCTTTAATTATATGATCACTTACTATCACAACCCATTAATTCTGGCATTTCCGAACTTTTGAGTGCTTTACAATGCAACCTTAATAATGTTATTTTAACAGTTTATTGTGCAAAATTTTCCAAGTTTTTAAAAAAAGCAAACTGAAAACAAATTCCATCACCTAGCATTATATTGCCACCCACATGATCTATCAGCAATATTGGATCCACTGCCTAGATCTTGGTCACTTGAGCTGAGTAACTGATAGCTATAATAGGTTGCCATTCTGCATGTGGACCAGCACTAGAGGGGGAGGAGAGACAGTTGGTTTCACAGATATTTGCTGACATCAGAAACATGCTGAGACTCAGAAATCTTTAGTCTCATTTCAGGCTCTGAATGGGAGTGTACTCTTCTAGTGTGCAGACGACTCCTCTGCCCTTTCCCCTCCAGCTTGACCCCTTCTGCCTTGCCCCAATCCTCTCTTACACCTCCCACCCACCATGGCTCCTTATCTCAGTCCTGTTTTCCTTCTCTAGTCGATCTCAATCTCCACTCCTCAGGCTTTTCATCCCAATCCCTTCGTCCAACCAGTCCCACTCTTCTATTCTGAATTTGCTGTATAAATCAGTGTCCCCCTCATGCCTAGTCTCTCCCCTTCCCTACATCCGGACCCAGCTTCAACCACCCTTTCTCAAGTCTTTGATGGATCTGTCTCTCTTGTCCTCACTCCCCTGCAATTGGCCCCCAGGCCTAGTCTCCCTTTTAGTTCCCTCATCCAGTCTCAGTCTTCTGCCCACACCCTCTCCTTGGTTCATAGATTCCAAGGCCAGAAGGGACCTCTGACCATCTAGTCCGACCTCCTGGATAACACAGGCCATAGGACTTTCTTGATCAGTTCCTTGTCCCAATCCCCCCACTTCCTGCCTTCTTCTCCCAGTCTCTGCTCAGACAATCCCATTCTCTCCCTGTATCCCATCTCATTGTCAGAACTGCCTTCTGTTCGCTCTCACACACTCATTCCTACTATCAGTCTCCTTCTCCAGCCAGTCCCAGTCTTGTCCCTTCTCCCAGTTCCTCATCCAATCTGTGCTGCACCCCAACCAACTAGTCCCCAAGTCCCCACCCAATTTTCCTCACTGGCTCCCCAATCCCAGTTTTCCTGATTCCCAGTCTCCTTGCCCAATCAGTTCCACCCTCATCTCACCTGCCAGCTCACAGTACCAGCCTCTCCACCCAGTCAGTCCCAATTTCTCTCCCTACCTCCAGTCCCAGTCTCACCAGACTCCTTTTCCAAATCTACTCTTTACCGCTACACCAGTCCATCTTGTTTTTCCTCTGCATTTCAATGGGACTGCTTACTCCTCCTGCTGCCTGGGGGCCAGCAAAGTGGAGGAGGTCCAGCACTGAGACAACAGGAAAGAGCTCCAGTGCCTGGACCCTATCCCTGCCCAGAGCAGCTGGGAGCAACCATTTCAAGAAAGTCTGTTCTCCTGGGCTGGAGCATGTTCAGTTGCTGTTTGAGGATGGCACAAGTGCCATCTGGTTAGCGCAAGCTGAGAGATGCTAGACCATGTAAGGATGCAATCTTTGGAGATTTTAGCAGTTAATCTCTAGAACGTCTCTACAGAGCATGTGTAAAATGCAATTTTTAAAAGGATGATTTGGCCAAAATTTGGGAGAGTTTCACTTGGATAGCGAAAGGCACATCTCTAGCACAAAAGGTCACCCTGCCCCCCTTCTGTCAAATATCAAGTTCCTGCTCCAAAGCATTGGGGGGGGGGGGGGGGGATTAAGAGATTTTGAAAGAAAAGGTCACCAGACTTTTTCTCAGAAATAGCTGAACTGTTTTGGCTGATATTTTCTAAACATATTCTACCAGACGCAGACACCCAGCATGGAAAATTCTATCCCAAATGGTGGAAGTTTGATAAAGTTATAAACCACTGAAAACAGGGTCTTATAATGAAAATTGTCAGGCAAACCTAACAGATAGGGCTAGAAGCACCACCTATAAAATACACAAACTTAGGTAGGCTCAAAAGGTACTGTATTCTTATTAAAAACGATTAGAAAAACATATAAAAACACTTAGCATTACAAAAGTGTACATGCCAAAGTACTGTAAATTTTTATGACTAGTTATGAAGTTATGTTTCATCCTAATTTTGTTTATACTGATGTATAAACAAGAGACAGTGTGAACACCCTAAATGTTTGTGTTTTTAAATGGCACTTCTCAGTTTAAAAAAAAAAAAAAAAAAAAAAAGCATAAATTTTATAAAACCCACTGTTGATACAAATTTAAAGTGACAGAATTAATTAGAGACTCCAAATGGAAAATACCCCAATTAAATTTGCAAAGCAAGTATGTTCTTCTAAAATATACTTAAATTCCAAAATTCAGTTATTTATTAAAAAAGGGTTTATACAGAATGTAACAAAAGTTTTCATAACACTAAAAAATGAAAATAATTTGTTTGGATATACATGTTCCCCTACAACCGTAACACCATGGTAGTGCAGGATAACAAAAATGTGAAGCTACTCTATTCTTTGTTCATACTGAGTGAAGTACAGAATATAAAGTTATAGGTATCAGATTTAACAATTTTTTGTTTTAAGTTGCTAAGTTTTTACCATGCAAGCACATTTGAAATCAATGATTGTACTTTCATTGAAAAAAAAAAGTTAAGATACAAGCACAGCCCTAGCTTGCAGTAGTGACTGAGAAACTCACAAAACTGGACAATCCAAAGGGGAGGGAATGAAGAGGATGAAACAAAAAAGCAAGATCCTTTTAAAAGAAACTTGCCTACCCTAAGAACTTTTTGTAAAAGCTTCCAACTAGTGGGAACTCTAGTATAAATAAGGCTCCTATAGCTAGATCCATTTTTACCACTGTGTCCATAAAACCTGCTTTTCAACAGATTTAAACCAACAATGGACAAGAGCTGATGAAGACTTGCCTACATTAGGATTCTGATTTTACAAAACACATACATGTGCTTAGCTTTAATCACATGAGACTTCCCATTCAAGTCAAAGGAACTACCCACACACTTAAATTTAAGCATCCACATAAATATTTGCAGGATCAGGGCCTAGAATTCCTACCAGAGGTATTTTTTGGCAACATTTTTAGTGTAAATTCACCCATTGTATGTACTATTTTACTTATTTTGTCATCTGTTTGTTACCCTTACCCTTCCTTGCTCCTCCCTGTATCCTTCTTCCCCTCTCCCCCTCTTGTTTATAAGCCCAGAATGTTGTGCCATTTAGACTTTAAATTATAACCCTTTGGGTCAACAAAATGTCTTCGCTCTGTGAGGTACCTACAGCATTTTACAACAAGTGCTCAATAAATAAATTTTATGAATTAGCAAATCAAAGATACATCATCACGAAATGTACTAAGATCATTTGATAAGAAAAGCCCTGCTGAACTTTAATTATTTATGATAATGCTCCACAGTACACGAGCACATATGCTGCAGTACTGTTAGTCCAACACTCTCACTGCAGTTCTGTTTCTGCTCTTAAATCTTTGCTTAAAAGCCAGGCAAAACTGTGTACAAATTATTGGTATGGAATTAGTGCAAATGCAAATTAGCAAAGTTCTACAATACTTCATTCTACTGAGGAAACAGCAATCTGAAAATTCATAGCGAGAAGTACTTCTTCATACATAAACTATTAAATACTTTCTGTCCCTATACCACTGTATCAAAAGTAGACTTCTTGTCTTTGGCCTCAAGGCTCTGTACAAATCTGCCCCTCCCTTCTTCTATTCAACTTATCATGTCACCCACACTGCCTCCACTCTATCAACTATACCATGTCTTGTCCACCCATTTGTCAGCTTCTTCCATGCACGGAATTTGTTGTCTCTAGAATGACCTGTAAGGCCATTACCCTCTTCTCCTTCAAATGCCTTTTCGAGGCTCACTTTTATCAGGAGGCCTACAAGAAATCAAATAACCGATGGTGGCCTGCCTGAGCATCAGTTGAGGACAGCTTTTTTGTTTTATTTTTTAAATGACACTATTTGGAACCATGTGAAAACATATACTGCAGGATCCTATTTTCATTACCCTCTGCCAGCCTTCCTCCCTTTTTAGGGGCAGACGGTTGGGGTGCTGGAGGAAGTGAGGGCCCTGGCTGCGGTACGAGCTCTGGGGTGGGGCCGGGGATGAGAGGTTTGGGGTGCAGGGGGAGGCTCAGGGCTGGGGTGCAGGGGCGGGGGTGAGGGCTCCAGTTGTGGTGCAAGTTCTGGGGTGGGAACAGGGATGAAGGGTTTGGGCTGTGGGAGGGGACTCAGGGCTGGGGCAGGGGGTTGGGGGGTGAGGGCTCCGACTAGGGATGCAGGCTCTGAGGTGATGCCAGGGATGAGGGGTTTGGGGTGCGGGAGGGGACTCAGGGCTGGAGACAGGGGTAGGGGTGCGGGATCTGGTATGGGGCTGGGGATGAGGGGTTTGAGGTGCAGGAGGGGGCTCCTGGCTGGGACCGAGGGCTCTGGAATGTGAGATGGGGTATGGGCTCTGGTAGGGGGTTCCAAGCTGGGATTGGGGGTTGGGGCACAGGAGGGGGTGAGGGATGCAGGCTCAAGGTGGTGCTTTTCTCAGGTGGCTCCCGGAAGCAGCCGGTATGTCCCTGCGGCCCCATGGCGCACAGGCGTCCAGGGGGCTGCACGCACTACTCTCGCACGCAGGTTCCCAGCCATTGGGCGCTGCGGAGTTGGTGCTTGGTGTGAGGGCAGCGCACAGAGCCTTCCTGGCCAGTGCTGTGCCTAGGGGCCGCAGAGACATGCTGGCCTCTTCAGGGAGCTTCCCTTAGCCCCACTGCACCGCTGCCCGGACTTTTAACAGCCCCTCTGATACTTGACACAATATCTGAGTGTCTTTGGCAGGGCTTTTTTTGTTTGTTTTACTTTATTTTATTTTTTAAGGGAATTCTGCTTCCCCCCAGCTACTGGCACTTGAAGTGCCAGTGCTTTAAGGTACAACAGTTCATCCTTCCTTTTAAATAGCCTTATACTTAGTACTTAGAGCTCCATACATCTACCTTACCAATTTTGTCACCTGATTTGCTTTATATACACCTTATTCACAAACTAGAACAATTTATTACCACAATTTTCTTGGTTAGAGCATAAGAACGTTTGTCAACAATAATGTGGAAATGATTACAACAACATTAGAATTACTCTAATTTACTTGTTACAAATTCAAACAATAATGTAGAGAGATGATGGGGGAGATTTGGTGACAGTGATTTTACTAGATAGAGAAGTTCAATATGCCCCACCAGATCAGATGGGAAAAGGAAAAAAACAAAAACAAACAAATAAAAAATACACACTCTTACCCACAGTCTGGAGCTGGGCACCATCTACAATCCGGGTCTGCAACTAGCCACCGTCTAAGCATAAATTCTTCATATTTTTCCATCAAGATGTCATCATTTAATATCAAACGAATGTCATGGGGATTAAATCGTTCAGAGCATTCTGGGCAGCTGATATTAACTCTGCTCTCAGAGATTTCTATCCGGAGATACTGACGTAAGCAATCCACACAAGACCTATGGTGACAAGTCATTATTTCTGGGAACCTGTCCTTAGAGTGCCGCAAAAGGCACAAGGGACACTCCATGAAATCTCCACTCGGTTTGCTGCTAGAGGTGGCTCCACTGTCTGAAGAGGTATACGTGGAGAAAATTGAGTTCTTGTCTGTACACATTTCCGAATGTATACTTTCAATACTTGCAATTCCATCCACACCTCCATTTAAATCCCTGGATTTGCGTTTTGTGTCCTTTTTCCTCCGAAAGATAGAGGCCAATGAAATTCTTCTTTTCTTTGGTGCCTTTTTAACTGAAGGCAAACTCACTGAGGAGGCAGAAGACTGCAGGTCCCGATCAGAACCCATTTGCCGATGCAAACTCATTTCTAGAACATTCATCAGAAGTGTATTAAAGTTAACATGTAATCCTAATCATTTTTAAGGCTCAATTCAATATGAGAGGATATATCCTAAGTCATGTTGTCAGGTAATCGCTACTGGACAGATAATCTTCATGCAGAAGCTTCTTCACACGCATTTATTTCCTGTCAACTCTTCATAGAAATTACCTGAATTGTGAGGGGGTGGGGAGAAAAAAAGAAAGGTTAGACTCATATTCATTCAGTCCCTTTGCTAGTTCTAAAAAAAGAGCATAGTACCTGAGCACCTTATTACTCATATTATACATATTATAGCTAACTCTTCCTCCTCTCCCACCAAGAGCCTTACCTATCTGTTTCATTAACCTGCTGCGTCTTTGTCATTTACCAAGATTGTAAATTCTTGTCTTTTTATTACACTGTGCTGTGAATAAAACAATTGGGCAACAGCTCCTGTAGGTACTACTGTAATACAAGTCATGATAAAAGAATGATGGAAAATAAAATATAAGCAGCTCTGCCAAACAGAAGTATAGTGTAATTAGTGCATTTATAGTGTTTAACCTATTAAGGCTACAATACTTTGTAGTTTTGGGATCAGGGGGTGGAGAGAGACATCTCATAGAACCACTATAGCTAGCAAAACAAAACAAAAAACCTTGCTCTATATGAATATCCTTCCACTCAGGGTCTCTGGGTTTCTAGAAATAGGGCATGAGGAGAACAAACATGGGATTTCCATTCTGAAATCCAGGCAGGAGGTAATAGAGATTGGAGCTGTACTTCCTTCAGGTTTCCTTCGGTGGCTGCTATTAAGCAGCTGCCAGGAGACCCAGCCAATGGCAGCATGGTTCTTTTACTGGATCTTGCTTCCAGGCAAAAGGGGAACCAGCAGAGTGGCAGCCACCCCTACAAGACAGCACGGGTCTCCCTTCCTCATGGATCCATGAGACTGGGAGGGAACATGGCATCCAAAATCCACAACCTCCATTTTCCACTGTCTTCTAGCAAGGAGCCAGTTATAGAAAAATGCAGTAAGGGCACCTCCATTCCCATCCTTCCCACAGGTTTTTCCATACAGGGGGCTATCTGGCTCTCATACAACATGACACCTGATAATACAACTTTTGGTAATGAGGAGAAAATGGGAGGTGTTTCCTGGAAGATGTCAATATTGTATAATTGGATGTACTGGCTTGCTCCATTGTACTGTGAACTACCACTTTGCGGGCCTTCATATTTTGTTTCTCAATGTTTCAAATTTTACCTCAATATGGAAAAGGAGGAGTGCAACTGGTTTTTAATGTGTCATATTGAAGTTAACTGCTAGAAACAAATAGGAAGGAGAAGGAGGGATTTGTAGGGTGTACATAACGTGATATATTACAAATTCTATTTTTTTTTTAATACATTTTGGAAGGTGGAAGACTTAGGACCAGCCACTGGTTGAACAGTGACTAAGTGCATGTCTAGAGACCCTTCCCACAGCAGCCAGATCAGCAACACCTAGAACACAAGGTCAAGCAGGGGAGGTTTCAAAAGAAGATTCCACTAGCAGTGGAAACATCAACCCACTGATCTCTCTGAGAGAAAGATTTGATCCCATGTATGTGCAACAAGAAACAGTAAATCAAGATATAAATATGGTCATATCATGGCTAGGCTAGTGCACATATTTGAGGAGGTCATTCTCATCTTTGTTAAAAAAAATCGAAAACAAAGAACAAACAAACAAAATCCACACCCTAAAAACAAAACCTCTCCTTAAATAGCTGTAAATCTGCAGCCAAGAGGATAATTAAAACACAACCACGAACACAGCACATAGTGACGACCGTGAGGAGAATCTAATGTCTCACTTTCCACCACATTTTACATTCTTAGTATTTATATATATTTTCTATTTCCATTTTATTGACATTTCAATTTTGTAAGCCAATACCTGATGGTTTCATCATGTGACTGCTATGCTGTGAAAATACTTCAGAGTCATGAAATTACAGCTGGTTTCACTAACACCGAGAACCATGGTTAGGCGCTTTTAAGTGTATTTCTTTAAAAGTTGGTATATTTCAAGTCCTGCATTTTATGGGACTGAAATATAATGTTCATATGCGCATCATGCATAATTTATGCAAACGAATTCTGCATTGACTCAATATACATAAACAATATATACTAAATGGAACAAAGTATTTAAGCTACTGTATTATGCTCTGACAAACTGATTCACCAAGAACAGATTACTGAGATCTTACAGTAAATTCATCATCCCTCTGCTGCAACAGCATTAGCATTTACACTTCGGATGCAAGTCTAGAAAATCTAGGAGAGTCATTTCCATAGCAACTTTGCTGCCAGAATGTGTAAGGGAAGGCCTACTTTTAAAAACCTGCAGCTTCATACTATTATTTGCATTTTCAGTTAACGGTCCAGTCACACTCAAACCGATGTAAATAACATGAACTAAGTGACCTTTTCCTCTCTTACAAATTGGAGAAGGCTGCAAGGCCTTGGGAATGCGGAATTTAGCAAGCAAAATCCATTCAGTACTGTTAAAACACTATTTTTCACTATTTTCAACCTAGCTTAGGGTTGCTAGGTTCCCGGTTTTCAACTAGAAAGTCCGGTCGAAAAAGGGACCTGGCAGTTCTGGTCAGATGTACTGATGGGACACCAAAAGTCTGGTTACCATGGGGGTGGATGGACGCGATGGGTCATTAACTTGTGCCAGCGCCTGCTCAGCCAGGGCCACCTCCTACCTGCTGGAAGGCTCCTTGTCAGACAGCACAAATACTACCAAATGCACAAAATAAACAACCTGACAAAACCAAACTCTTTTTCTCTAATGTTTCCCTTATAATAATTATTGGAATTATAATTTAAAATAATTAATAATTTTTGGTGTTGTAAGCAACAGTAATATATACAAAAGTGTTATCTTCAGGCACTAAGTATGAAACAGATCAGTTATAGTCAAAAAACAACATTAATTTAAGGTGATAAACTTGTTGGAAATAAACTCTTATAAGTAACCAAGAATAGGAATATAAACCTCCCTCCCTCCCTTTCTCTAGAGAGGAAAGAATGTGCATTACAAGATTTTTTTTGCCAATTTCAACAGATGTGTGAATCAAGAAATAGCATCTATGGTGATTCATCAACTGCACTTTTTATAAGCAAAGTTTTTCCCATGTTCTAATAAATGTTCTCTTTCAATCTTGTGTTCTCTTTGCATGGGATATCTCAAACACTCACTCTTTTTTGGAATACAGAAGTTGCCACTTATTTAAAGGCAACCTACAATTATCCTACATCAGATTCATAATCTGAAAGACAGTTAGCCATTCTCTCTTTTGAAGTAGATGTGGCTTTTATTATTAGTTACAAAGTTTTAAAAAGAAAAGATAACACATGAGTAGCCATGCAGAAGAGAGGGTATAAAGACTAGCTTCATTCTGATAACTTAACTAATTATGGTCAGATCTGCACAAAATAATACAAGAATTAGTAGAGTCATGTGTTTTTTGCAAATGTGAAATACAATGAAATAAAATGAAAAACAAAAAACTAAAAGCTCAGCTCATAGTGGTAGGTCCTGTCCTATGGGGATGGGGATTTTCCCCACCCCTGAGCAATGTAGTTATTCTGACCTAATTTCCTAGTATGGACCAGGTCTAAGTTAATAACATTCCTGCTAATATTTTCCAAGTTATTGTGTGCTTTAAACACTGTTGCCAGCCCTGAAGGCAAAGGGGGGGAGGAGGAGAAAAAGAGGGAGAAAGGAAGGAAGATGACCCCAAGACAGATATTTCACCCTCATTGCCAGAAGTGCAAGTTGATGCTGTGCACAGAGTAACTGGCCAAGAAACCCTAGATTCAACAAGCTGTGATCTTACCTGTCCTAACTTGCTTTGTGTGGGTGGATTGTTTCTTATTGCAATTACTTTCTAAAACGTCTGTGCAATAGCCTGGTTTATTTTCAGTGCATAGCACAACCAGGATTGGGTTTTGTCTCATCTCTTCCAGTAGGTCATTTCAAAGATGAACATTCAGAGAATATCTGACTACAGTTCTTGAGAGCACAATCCTGGGCACTCACTGTTCCCAAAAAGCATAACAGTTTTGCTAGGTCATGGATAGAGAGGCCATTTGAGAGATAGCTTTTCCCAACATACTGAGCACCTTAAAAGTCAAGAACAAGGTTTTAGAAGAACAAAGTTAAAAAAGCAAACTGGGAGCCACCAAGAGAGTGAAGAACACAGGTGTGATATGTTCTCAGCAGTTTTTCCTGCTAAGAACATTACCTATGATCTCCAGCCCAACTGAAGGTGGAAGGGGGCATTTTTTGTCACTGTTCCTTCCTGAGTGTCCTGGATTAGCAAAGTCAGTAGAACTCCAAAATTCTCTCGAGTAAGAAAGATGGGATGCTTTTAATGGAACGAGAGGTCAGCATAAGGTTAAATTATTTTATTTGGCATTCAGTTAACTGTTTGTTCTGATGTGTGGTTTTTCCTTTAAATAGGGTTGTTTTGTTTTTACTTAATAGATCACTGTTGGCAGAATAGCTGTGATTCTAGTTTGTGTGTTATGAGTGGCACATGTAGTTTTATCTTTTTAATTTTTTTATTTAGCTACTACCTACTATGGTGATAAGTTTTACAGAAAATATTTGTGCTAATAACAAAAAATAGAAAGGAACATAATTGATTAAAAGCATATAGTGTCCTTTTCTTCCTGTTTTGTTGGTCTTGACATTTAGATTCATTAGCTCCTTTGCCAAGAAACACTGCAGCATAGTATTCTCTTCGATTCTTCCTGTCAAAGGTAGGGGCCCGGGCAGAGACAGATGCATCATGGAGGTGAATGCCTGGCTGCGAAGATGGTGTCGCCAGGAGGGCTTTGGCTTCCTAGACCATGGAATGCTATTCGAGGAAGGACTGCTAGGCAGAGATGGCGTTCACCCTATTGGACACAGACTGGCTAACCTAGTGAGGAGGGCTTTAAACTAGGTTCGACGGGGACAGGTGAGCAAAGCCCACAGGTAAGTGGGGAACAAGGAGACCTGGGAGATGGGTCGGAAATGAGAGGGAGTGTGGGCTATACTGGCAGAGAGAAAGGAGGGTCAGGACAAAACTGGGAGGAAAGATCAAACCAGTATCTTAGATGCCTATATACAAATGCGAGAAGTATGGGTAATAAGCAGGAAGAACTGGAAGTGCTAATAAATAAATACAACTATGACATTGTTGGCATCACTGAAACTTGGTGGGATAATACACATGATTGGAATGTTGGTGTGGACGGGTACAGCTTGCTCAGGAAGGATAGACAGGGGAAAAAAGGAGGAGGTGTTGCCTTATATATTAAAAATGTACACACTTGGACTGAGGTAGAGATGGACATAGGAGATGGAAGTGTTGAGAGTCTCTGGGTTATGCTAAAAGGGGTAAAAAACAAGGGAGATGTCATGCTAGGAGTCTACTACAGGCCACCTAACCAGGTGGAAGAGGTGGATGAGGCTTTTTTTAAACAACTAACAAAATCATCCAAAGCCCAAGATTTGGTGGTGATGGGGGACTTCAACTATCCAAATATACATTGGGAAAATAACACAGCGGGGCATAGACTATCCAACAAATTCTTGGACTGCATTGCAGACAATTTTTTATTTCAGAAGGTTGAAAAAGCTACTAGGAGGGAAGCTGTTCTAGACTTGATTTTAACAAAACAGGGAGGAACTTGTTGAGAATTTGAAAGTAGAAGGCAGCCTGGGTGAAAGTGATCATGAAATCATAGAGTTTGCAATTCTAAGGAAGGGTAGAAGGGAGAACAGCAAAATAGAGACAATGGATTTCAGGAAGGCGGATTTTGGTAAGCTCAGAGAGCTGATAAGTAAGGTCCCATGGGAATCAAGACTGAGGGGAAAAACAACTGAGGAGAGTTGGCAGTTTTTCAAAGGGACACTATTAAGGGCCCAAAAGCAAGCTATTCCGCTGGTTAGGAAAGATAGAAAATGTGGCAAAAGACCACCTTGGCTTAACCACGAGATCTCGCATGATCTAAAAAATAAAAAGGAGTCATATAAAAAATGGAAACTAGGACAGATTACAAAGGATGAATATAGGCAAACAACACAGGAATGCAGGCAAGATTAGAAAGGCAAAGTCACAAAATGAGCTCAAACTAGCTACAGGAATAAAGGGAAACAAGAAGACTTTTTATCAATACATTAGAAGCAAGAGGAAGACCAAAGACAGGGTAGGACCACTGCTTAGTGAAGAGGGAGAAACAGTAACAGGAAACTTGGAAATGGCAGAGATGCTTAATGACTTCTTTGTTTCGGTCTTCACCGAGAAGTCTGAAGGAATGCCTAACATAGTGAATGCTAATGGGAAGGGGATAGGTTTAGCAGATAAAATAAAAAAAGAACAAGTTAAAAATCACTTAGAAAAGTTAGATGCCTGCAAGTCACCAGGGCCTGATGAAATGCAGCCTAGAATACTCAAGGAGCTAATAGAGGAGGTATCTGAGCCTCTAGCTATTATCTTTGGAAAATCATGGGAGACGGGAGAGATTCCAGAAGACTGGAAAATGGCAAATATAGTGCCCATCTATAAAAAGGGAAATAAAAATAACCCAGGAAACTACAGACCAGTTAGTTTAACTTCTGTGCCAGGGAAGATAATGGAGCAAGTAATTAAGGAAATCATCTGCAAACACTTGGAAGGTGGTAAGGTGATAGGGAACAGCCAGCATAGATTTGTGAAGAACAAATCATGTCAAACCAATCTGATAGCTTTCTTTGATAGGATAACGAGCCTTGTGGATAAGGGTGAAGCTGTGGATGTGGTATACCTAGACTTTAGTAAGGCATTTGATACGGTCTCACATGATATTCTTATCGATAAACTAGGCAAATACAATTTAGATGGGGCTACTATAAGGTGGGTGCATAACTGGCTGGATAACCGTACTAAGAGAGTTGTTATTAATGGTTCCCAATCCTGCTGGAAAGGCATAACGAGCGGGGTACCGCAGGGGTCTGTTTTGGGACCGGCTCTGTTCAATATCTTCATTAATGACTTAGATATTGGCATAGAAAGTAGGCTTATTAAAGTTTGCGGATGATACCAAACTGGGAGGGATTGCAACTGCTTTGGAGGACAGGATCATAATTCAAAATGATCTGGACAAATTGGAAAAATGGTCTGAGTTAAACAGGATGAAGTTTAACAAAGACAAATGCAAAGTGCTCCACTTAGGAAGAAAAAATCAGTTTCACACATACAGAATAGGAAGAGACTGTCTAGGAAGGAGTACGGCAGAAAGGGATCTAAGGGTTATAGTGGAGCACAAGCTAAATATGAGTCAACAGTGTGATGCTGTTGCAAAAAAAGCAAACACGATTCTGGGATGTATTAACAGGTGTGTTGTGAGCAAGACACGAGAAGTCATTCTTCTGCTCTACTCTGCTCTGGTTAGGCCTCAGCTGGAGTATTGTGTCCAGTTCTGGGCACCGCATTTCAAAAAAGATGTGGAGAAATTGGAGAGGGTCCAGAGAAGAGCAACAAGAATGATTAAAGGTCTTGAGAACATGACCTATGAAGGAAGGCTGAAAGAATTGGGTTTGTTTAGTTTGGAAAAGAGAAGACTGAGAGGGGACATGATAGCAGTTTTCAGGTATATAAAAGGTTGTCATAAGGAGGAGGGAGAAAACTTGTTCACCTTAGCCTCTAAGGATAGAGCAAGAAGCAATGGGTTTAAACTGCAGCAAGGGAGGTCTAGGTTGGACATTAGGAAAAAGTTCCTAACTGTCAGGGTGGTTAAACACTGGAATAAATTGCCTAGGGATGTTGTGGAATCTCCATCTCTGGAGATATTTAAGAGTAGGTTAGATAAATGTCTATCAGGGATGGTCTAGTCAGTATTTGGTCCTGCCATGCGGGCAGGGGACTGGACTCGATGACCTCTCGAGGTCCCTTCCAGTCCTAGAATCTATGAATCTATGCTAACAATGTCAACCACCACAGAGCATCTCACGCTTGGCACTGATCCACAGAGGGTCTATCAATATGTGTTTGAGATACATTTCACACACACACACACACACACACACACACACACACACACACACACACAGCCTTATGTTGCAAAATTTCCTATTGAAAACAGGACCCTTTTAGAGCTTTCTTGAAACAGTATTACAAAACAAAGACATGAAACAGTATTACAAAACAATGACGTAACAAATCACCCTATGGAAAGCACTATGCTTCACTAGTGCACCTTGCCAAGCAAGAAAGCTAAAAATTCTGAATCGGTGAAAGCATGTGAGGTCAAGCATCTTTAGACAGCACTAATTTAACAGGCCCTATTACCCTTGTTAGTGGGAGCAAATCTGAAAGAAAAAAAAAAAAGTTACTCCTCTCTTGTAGCTCTTCTCCAAAGTGTGTTGCATATGTCCATTACACTAGGGGAAATGTGCATATCTCAGGCACTGATGCCAGAGAGTTTTTCCTAGCAGTAGCTACAGGGGCCGCCGTGCCTTCACCCTGGTGTCCTTCATACTCCAAGCCCCGAGTATAAAGGGCAGAGCCACACTGCCTCTCTTTTCTTCATACCAGTCTCTTAGATGAAAGACTCCAGTGTGTTGGGAAAGGAGGGTGGATTGTAATGGAAACCTGCAATACATCAGGAAGAACAGTTACAAAAGGTGAGTAACCTATTTTTCTTCAAGCGATTGCATATGTCCATTACCCAAGTGACTCCAAGCAGCTTCCAGAGGAGGTGGGGCTAGAAGTCTTATTAGAAGGAGGAGTGCTTTCCCTACAATCATGTCTTCTCTTGAGGTGACAATAATTGCATATCTTTATGAGCATGTGGCTTTGGAAAGAAGACATGTAAATAATCGATTGGTGTGGTGGATGAAACCAGGAGACCTTCACAGATTCTTCAAGTACCAGTGAGGGCCCAGAGTCCACGGATTACTGACAGTGAAGAATGGATATAAAAGAAAAAAAGAAAAGAGAGTCAAAGAGCCCAAAATGTGTATAACTAACACACACAAAAATTAACCATAATGGCACATTCGCAGAAGGAACGAGCGGAGAGCACACTCCAGCCACGACCGCAAACGGTAAAAAGAAACCGAAGAATGGGTGGGATTGCTCCACCCTTTATACCCTGGCTTGAAGCATGAGGGATGCCAGAGCACAGACATAGTCACTCCTACAGGTACCTCTAAGGAAAACTCTCAGGTTCTGGTACATAGGATGTGCATACACACTTAGTGTAATGGATATACGCAATCACTCAAAGGAGAATTTCTAGAGTTTGTTTAAAAGTTTGCAGTTATAAAAAGTTTTAAAATCCTGAGAGTACATAAGTCATGACTGGAGCTGGTCAGGAATTTTTCTGACAAACCAGTTTTGTTGGAGAAAGTGCAGCTTCATAAAATCCAAAATGTTTCACAGAAGAACTGTTGCCAAACCACAGGTAACCATCAGAAACCTCTCTGGTTGCTGGGCATCACACCTGGTTGGCTTGCTAGATATCCTGAGCTTCCAGGATCTGTGGCTTTGGGACAGTCCTGCCATGCAGACTATCCCAGGGTCAGGGACCCCAGGGCTTCCAGTCTCCTGGCAGTGGAGCTGAAGGCCTGGAAACCCTGGCTTTAAACAGGGCTCTGGCTGCAGGCTCCAGCTTGAACCAGGAGTCTCCAGGCTTCCAAGCTCCCTGCCACAGAGACGAAGCGTGGCAGACCTGACTTTGCAGCAGGCAGTCTGGAAACCATAAGAATCCCAGCTTAAGCCTGGGGAGCCAGCTGGCCTGGGAACCTGGAAACCCTGCTTCCTCAGCCCAAAGCAAGACACACGGTGGGGCTGCCCGGGACTCTGGAAGCCTCTGCTACTGCTGAGTGAAATTGACACAGTTAAATATCCTCACTGTTAAACATATGCCTTATTTACAGTTCAAACTTGTCTAGCTTCAGTTTACAGCCACTGGATCTTATTATACCATTGTCTGCTAGACTGAAGAGGTCATTATCAAAATTTGGTTCCCCGAAAAGGTACTTTTAGACATGTTATCAAGTCACTCCTTAACTTTCTCTTTGTTACAAGAAAGACTGAGCTCCTTGAATCAATTGCTATGAGGCATATTTTCTAACCCTTTAGTCATGCTTATGGCTCTCCTCTGGACCCTCTCCAATTTTTCCAGTATCCTTGAAATGTTGACATCAGAACTGAACATAGTATTCCAGCAGCAGTCACATCGGTGCCCAGTACAGAGGTAAATAACCTCACTACTCCTACTTCTGATTCCCTTGTATATGCATCCAAGGATCATATTGGGCCTTTTGTCTACAGCGTCATACTTGGGAGCTCATATTCAGCTGATTATCCAACCACAGCCTCCCAAATCTTTTTCAGAGACACTGCTTCCCAGAAAACAGTCCCCCAGTAACAGTAAGTTTGAACTACGTTGTTTTGTTGCTAGATGTATACATTTACATTTAGCTGTATACAAACACACATTGTTTGCCTGCAGCCAGTCTACCAACTAATTCGAAGATCATTACGTATCAGTAATCTGCCCTCTTCATTATTTACCACTCCCCAATATTTGTGTTATCTGCAAACTCCAAACTTTATCAGTGATGATTTTGTTTTCTTCCAGGTCATTTAAAAACCAAAAACCCCCAAAACCATAAATAAATAAATAAATAAATAAATAAATAAAAGGAGAGACACATAGCATAAGGCCAAGAATCGATCACTGCAAGACCTCACTAGAAACACACCTGCTCAATGAGACTAAACAGTTAGCTAGTTTTTAATCAATGTAACAAGTACCGTGTTGATTTTGTATCATCGTAGTTTTTAATCAAACTGTTGTGCTATACCAAGTCAAATGCCTTACAGAAATCTAAGTCTAAGATCAACACTATTATTACCTTTACAATCAAACTTGTAATCTAATAAAAAAAATAGCTAGTTTGACAGGATCTGGTTTCCATACATCCATATCGACACTGATTATGTTATCTTCATTTCATTCTTTATTAATCAAGTCCCAGATCAGCTGCTCCACTGTCCTGCCGGTGGATTGATGTCAGAATTACTCAGATCATCCATTTATCCTTTTTAAATATTGGTACAACATTATCTTTCTTCCAGTTTTCTGCAACTTTCCCAGTGCTCCCTGATTTACTGGGGGGAGGGGAGGAATCAATATTATTGGTCCAGTGAGCTCCTTATCCAGCTCTTTTAAAACTCTTGGATGCAAGTTACCTGGACCTGCTGATTTAAAAATGTCTAACATCAGTTGCTGCTGTTTAACATTCTCATGCGTTTCTAATGGAATGGAAAGAGTGTTATCATTATCATCATCTGACTACCTCTACTGGCTTTCTCCCAGATTAATGAGAAAAATGGTACGATATGTGGAAAATATATGGAAAGAAAGCAAAATGGGTATATTCTTCTACTGGAAGAACATCTTGAAGATTATCTAAAAAAAGATTTACTTGCCAAGACTAGAGCTTAGTCCTCAGGTTTCTACTGTAACATTTGGGAGATTGTTTACAATTAAATAAATGCATAAGAAGCATTCCTCATGCTCCTCATAAGTGGTGATGTTTAGTTTTTTCCTCAGGGAAACAAACTATAGAGCCAAAACAATTTTGGTTAAATATGATTAAATCTATTTAAACCTAGGCAAAGATTGAATATAATTCTTACTTTTCCTTTTTTTTTTTTTTAAAAAGGACACCATATTGTTTTAATTTAACTGTTTTCTTTCTTTGTAACAGTCTCTTCAAAGCCATTTACATGCTTTTCTACCCTACTCACTTTTGACCCTTTCCACTTGACATCATTTCCAGTCTTTTGAATAGAACAGAAATTAATATTTGTTTTGTTTAGACAGACTTCAACTTACATAGCAGTATGTCATGCTGAAAAGAGTGTGCATGCACCAGTACCAATGGTATCAGCAGTACTCTGGGACAAGTATGTACTTTCACTGCTGACGCTGCAACAGTGACAGTAAAGACAATACCTGTCTACTAAACACACATTTGTGATTAAGGTAGTTTTTGGTCTCTATTCAAATCAATTTTTTAGATAAGATCTAGAATTAGGTGCAACTCATTATCAGGATGTATTTTCCATTTAATGTTCCTAAGGTTAATGCAAATGTGATAAAAATAATTATTTGACTCCCCTAGCTTGAATTTGAAAATAGAGAATTTATACAGCAATGTTGGATTTTATTGAGACTATTATAACTAAAATTTATTAAGATTCTTTAGCAGGAAAATAGACTTGAAATTAAACACAAAAACATTTATTAATTATAGAAAAGAGATTGAAAAAGGCTTTTTTAAAATGTAACCAGTCAATTCACCCTGCAAATACAGGGATTTTGCATGTAATTAGGAGCTCTGCCTACTCTTGATTTAAGATGTCTCACGTGTTGCAGTCCCACGTTTAAAACAGGATCTCGCTGTTGCACAAATTTGTATCTGATATTCACCCTAAATTTTCCTTTTTTTTAGTTTCACAGTATTTCTCTTAGTAATCTAAAAAATCTATGGATAAACCCTAACCGACCACTATCATAAGCAGGATGTGAAATTCTTACTGTAGTATTTGGTACCATTCTAATCTCTGCATAAGAAGGACAATATTGTTTTAGTTTAATTTTTGTCTAAATTTATAAAAGTCTCTTGGTTATTTACACACACAGGCACCAAAACTTTTACAAAGAGGAGTATAGAGTTAAGCTCTTATTTGTATTTAGGCTCCTAAATAAATGACCCAATTTTCAGAAGTGGCTCCTGTTAAAGGGACTACGTATAACATGTTTGGATACCATCAAGGAATTTAAGGTTTATTTTGACATTGACAATCTCCATTTCTCCCCTGAATCCTCCCATCATCTCAGTTACTATCCTTACTGTGTAGGAGGACTGGAAAAGCCTTGTAGAATCTGCCAGCTTAAAAGATTAAAAAAAAAAAAACCCCACCCAAAACCAAAAACTGAAATCTTCTGTATGGAAATAAGAATAATATAATTAAGACTGACCACTTTTAATAAGTTCATACACACTAAGCCTATTTTTTTTAAACTACTAACTTATTTAAAGTTTGAAGAAAGTAATTTTCTTAGCCTTGTACACATACCTATATATAATAGTTAAGCACCTAACTCCCACTAACTTAATCCCACCTATCATCATCTAGGAGCCACGAAGAGGATTTATTGTTATGCAAAGGGTTCCATTTACTTAAACAAAATCCTCTAATATTTGCGGCTATCTTAAAGCTTTTTAAATAAATAGTGACCTGCTAAAATTAAACAATAAATATTAACCAAAACACAAAAGCAAACAAAAACATACATCACAAATCAACAGAAACATAAGACATTATAACGCTGTAATACTCTCTTGACCTGTCCATCTACATTTATCACTCATCAGCTATGTTATTCTGAATTTAAATTACAAGTTCTTTGGAGTAGGACCTATGTTTTATATTGGCCTGCAAAGAACCTCTTAACATACAAACGTTATGTTTTCTAACCAACTTTATTCCTTGCTCAGCTCTCTATTTTCTGTACTATGCCAAGAAAATGTGTTTAGATTTAGCCTGACTGCTGTTGGATGTGAAGATTTAGCTGGGGATAATTGCTGATGGGCACTTTACAAATAAAGAACTTATTCTGACATCACATACGGGCAGACTAGAAGTTGGGAAAGTGGCCAGTGAGGGTAAAGGCAGTTGCAATTTTCCTTCTCTTGACCCACATATACAGGCCATATCCAAATCCTACCACTGTTTCTTCCATAACGTTTACAAGATTCAGCCTTAGGAATGGACAGAAAAGGGTGCAACTCTTTTTCAGGCCCTCATCTCCTGTTTATTTACTGTCATCTCCTCCTCTATGAGCTTCCCAACTCCCACATTGCCCACTCCCGTCCACACAAAATGTGCTGCCAAGATCACCTTTCCAGCCTGTTGATAACCATACCATACCCTGCACTGCTCCTTTTCCTAAGGCACCAAATTCAAGCTTCTTGCCCTTGTCTTCAAGTTTTCTACATAAATGTTCCCTCCATACATAGCCATCCTTATCACTTTGTATCACCTCCTGTCCTCCCGTCACCTTAATTGGCCCATTCTTCAAGTTCTCTCACAGCCCTCTCTCCAACTTCTTCTATCCTGCCCCCTATTTGCAGAATGCTTGCACACAGATGATCTGTGAAGGGATTATGCGCTCTACTTTCAAATCCCCCATGAAGACCCACTTATGACATGACGACTTTACCTAGATTTTTTTGTTTTGTTTTTAGTGATAGACCCAGACCAGTGGGGTACAGGAGTCTAGTAAAGGGCAAATATACTGGTCACTGGATGAGTAGTTTTCTGTTCCCTGAGTGACCAGAGCAGGGGCTGTACTAGAGTAATCAGGAACCTACTAGAACCAGTTAAGTCAGGCAGGCTAATTAGAACACCTGGAGCCAATTAAGAAGAAGCTACTAGAATCAATTAAGGCAGGCTAATCAGGGCACCTGGGTTTTAAAAGGAGCTCACTTCAGTTTGTGGTGCGTGTGAGAGGAGCTGGGAGCAAGAGGCGCAAGGAGCTGAGAGGGTGTGCTGCTGGAGGACTGAGGAGCACAAGCGTTATCAGACACCAGGAGGAAGTTCCTGTGGTGAGAATAAGGAAGGTGTTTGGAGGAGGCCATGGGGAAGTAGCCCAGGGAGTTGTAGCGGTCATGCAGCTATTACAGGAGGCACTATAGACAGCTGCAGTCCACAGGGCCCTGGGCTGGAACCCAGAGTAGAGGGCGGGCCCAGGTTCCCCCCAAACCTCCCAATTGACCTGGACTGTGGGTTCTTTCAGAGGGGAAGGTCTCTGGGCTGTTCCCCAACCCACATGGTGAATCTCTGAGGCAAGAAAATCTGCCAATAAGCGCAGGACCCACCAAGATAGAGGAGGAACTTTGTCACAGTAATTACAGATAGGCTAGAGACTTGCAGATTTACACATTTTACCAAAAAAGGCATACTGTATTCACTTCCTCTGTTAGTCTGCCTTTCTGTTGGATTCAACCAGTAAGGGCTTCAGGTCAGAGATTATATATTCTCTGGCCACAAACGTCAGATGCACCAAACTCACCTTCAATGCAGCTGAGGGAGGCAAAGGTTAGCTACATTATGCCTCTCGCAGGGTGACTGGTGCAATAAACTAATAAGGATCACACCACCAAATGGGAACTGGCAGAGGGAACTGCACATGAGCTCTTACCCCTTCCACTTCCTCCATCCAGCTTCAACTCATTCCTTGTGCCAGAGGAGCTGCCAGAAAGCAAGGATCCCCCCCGTTGAAGGAATCCATCAGTCCCACTGAATAAAGTGATCTTAGCAAGATCAGTGGTCCAGATCCCTGTTTAGAAAGAGCATGTAGCCTGTCTTGAGCACTACTGTAAACAGATAAACACTGTCACATAGCAAAGTCAAAAAGGGATCAGCCAGGTATCATTTAGTATAGGCACATGTAAACCCAAACAACCGAAAATGTACAGATCTGTGCAGTACTGCACAGCTCCAAATTAAGCTCTTATGCACAATTTGAATTTTTCCTCCATTAAACTCCAAAACATCACGAGCATAGATTACATAAACATATTATATTTGATCCTTCTGTGACTATGGACAAGTGTTCTCACCTCTGGATTCTGTGGAGGTATACTACACCTCTATCCCGATATAACGTGACCCGATATAACACAAATTCAGATATAACGCAGTAAAGCAGTGCTCGGGGGGAGCACTCCAGCGGATCAAAGCAAGTTCAATATAACGCGGTTTCACCTATAACGCGGTAAGATTTTTTGGCTCCCGAGGACAGCGTTATATCGGGGTAGAGGTGTACTTACAGAGTGTCCTAACTCGTTTAAATTAGTTGGCTGTCTGGAAAATGCTACCAACCTAAGGGGTTAAGAGTGATAAAAGAGAACCATCCCATGAAACTGCACGACTAGAATACAAATCCAACTGTAGCAATACTTTCATTAAAATGAAACACAAACTGATCTTCCTCCTTAGTTGAAAAGGAAGCCAGCTTGCATCAAAGAATCTCTTTCTTGTTTGACCTGCTTGTAGGCCAAGATAGAACGCCAAAGCAGGATTTACAGCAAAGTCAGCATTTAAAACCCTAATTAACTCTAAGTGCAGACCATGTGGAAGATGGTGCTAAGGAATTCAAATATAACCTGTCTTTTCTGAGAAGATTCTTAGGGCATTAGGAAATCCTGAATGTAAGGAATTAGAGTTACCTATAAAAAGGACCGAAAGTTTAACTACTTCATTAATCCAGTCTTGACAAAGGCCCAAATAAGCAGAACAAAATGATAGATCTGGCAGAGGTTTTCAGTCAGTATGAAGCTTATTTTTCATTTTAATTAAATTAAAGCTGACACTCCATTCTTTTTGCTTTTTAAACTGCTTTCGAGTTTGCCTGTGAACTTTGTTCATCTGCATTTTATTCTTAATAGTAAAAAAAATACCATGAAGTACTATATTTATACACAGGTTGACTGCAATTTAGCAAATAAATCAGAATTTAGTCCCCCACAACTTCATTCACCTAATAAGTGGGGGGAAAAAACATCTCTATCACATTTAGAATGTCCCTAGAAATAGAAATGCTTCACCATAGAAATATCAGAACTTTTCTTAACATCTTGAACTGAAATAAATGGAACTTCTGGCATTACAAAACTATAAGTAGTAAATTCCTTCCTGACTTCACATCTGTAGTAATGTCTGACCAAAGAGAGACAATCAGTTACTGAATTCTCTAGTATTTTACAACAAAGATTAGCATTTGTCATGCCTAGGCACCATATTACAGCTGAAGCATCCTACAGTGCCAGGGCCTCAGAATTATGTGATGTCCCCCAACCCTCCCTCTTTACAGCCAATACAATATCCTCATATTTTATTATAGTAATCTTATTATACACTGTTTCTTATGTTCAATGTGTATAGATTTTGTACTGAAATAACACCCCCCCCCCCCGAAGTTGGTGGGAAGATAAAGGTACTGGTCGTTAGTTAGAGGATAGCTAAGGCTTTCTGGCACACATGCAAAAAAATAAAGTCCTGATCTGCAGCAACCAGTAGATAGTTGAGGCTTCTGGTACCAGACAGGGGACGCAACTCCTTTCCCATCCACTTTAGAATAAGGGAAGAAGAGACTTTAAGAGGAGTGGAGGGTGCCACGCTGTCTGGAGTGGCTTACTACCAGGAGTGCCTACCTCAGGCCAGACTGTCAAAAACGGAGCGGACACACCAAACTGGTGGTAAGTTCTATAATTAGATTTCACCAACCCAGTAACAAATGCAAACTCCTGAATCACTAACAGTCTTACCGTGGAGTCACAGAAAGCCCCCCTAGGCTCTCCATAGTGATAAATAGTCACTTACATACACACACAAATAAATTCAGGTTGCTTCCAGTCCCAAGAGATCAGTCACTTATCTAGGATACCAATTGATCTGGGGTCTCACACCAAAGACAACGCCTATGGCCAATTCTGTAAAACTAACTAAAGGTTCATTAACTAGGAAAAAGAAATAGGTTGGTTACAGGTTAAAACAAGCAATCATATAACACAAGTGAGTTGCAATCTAAATGCTAAGAGTGTGAGCTGTAGCGATTTGTCAATTAAAAAAGTATTTCAAGGCAACCCCAAGGATAATCCTGAGGGATCTTCTCCCTTCAGTTTGAACTCTTACAGGGCAAAGAGATGAAGAAATTTTCTGTGTCCCCATATTTATACCTTCTTCTCCTAAAAACAAATCTGACAGCAACCGTTCATCTTTTGATCCTCAGGAGTCGCATGGAGCATACGCAGTCTCTCAAAGGTTATGAAATATTCAGCAATGTCACCAGATTCGCTATATGGTGGGCACAACTGCTCCCACTTGTGGGTTTCACCTGGTTGGGGGTTCTGTCTCCTCCACTCCATTACAGCCAGTTAATTTTTCTCCTCTTTTTCCTTCTCCTCAAAGACTAGCCTCTGGCTCTCCGTGGCCTTCTTGTGGTCTGCTTTTTGTCTGGCTGCTTGTGCCTCCATTTCTTTGTCAGATTCCAGCTTTCTCCATTCTCCATCCCCAGCCTCTAGCTGTCTCAGTTCCATGGCTCTTTCATGAGTTAACTTCTCCCTGGCTGCTTCTGCTTCAATTCCCATCTGTATCAATTCCATCTGTCCCTTATGCATCCTCTCATTTTCTTCTACTTGCAACTTGTGGAGATCTAACTTTTTGGTAGCTTCACTTTCACTCATTTTCCTACTTTTCTGTCCCTTCTTCTCTTGCCCGAAATAAGCAAACAGAAAACAACAAACCAGTAACCACTTTGTCTGTTCTTTAGTCACCACACTTAAAACTCACTTAAAATCGACACTAGCATTTCAGGGCAATAAGCTGTGCACACTACCCTGCTCGACTACGCCACTGCGACAGGTTGGAGGAAACATGGACCAATTGCTGAGGAGTACAAAAATAATGCACAAGCATGTAGGGACAAAATCAGAAAGGTAAAAGGTATAAAATGAATTACACCTAGTGAGGAACATAAAAGGCAATAAAAAATGATTCTTTATATACATTAGGAGCAAGAGAAAGACAAAAAGAAAGAGTAGGCCCTCCTCTACTTATCAGAGAAGGAGAGCTAACACCACATGACATTAAAAAGGCTCAGGTGTTCAGTGCCTCTTTTGCTTCGGTCTTCACTAAAAAGGTTAATGGATACTCAACACAATAATATTAACAACAAGGGGGAAGGAATATGCGCCAAAACAGGGAGATAACAGTTGAAAGAATATTTAGGTAAGTTAGACATGTTCAAGTCAGTAGGGCCTGATATTCATCCTAGGGTACTTAAGGAACTAGCTGAAGCACTCATCTTTGAGAGCTCCTGGAAAACAGGTGAGGTCTCAGAGGGCTGTAGAAGGGTAAGCATAGTACCTATCTTTGTTCCCATTTAAAGAGGAAACAGGGAATTATAGACCAGTTATCCTAAATGCATAAAGGGACATATAAATGCTTAGCATATCTGGCACATAAATACCTTGCAATGTTGGCTACAAAAGGGCCATGCAAACGCCTGTTCTCACTTTCAAGTAGGATTGTAAATAAGAAGAGGGCAGCATTATCTCCCATAAATTGAACAACTTGTTTATCTTAGCGACTGGCTGAACAAGAAGTAGGACTGAGTGGACTTGTAGGCTCTACAGTTTTACATAACTGCACTCAAAAACAAAACAATGTAACAACAACAAATCTACATTTGTAAGTTGCACTTTCATGATAAAAAGATTTCACTACAGTACTTGTATGAGGTGAATTGAAAAATACTATTTCCTTTATCATTTTCAGTGCAAATATTTGTAATATAAAATAATATAAAGTGAACACTGTACACTTTGCATTCTGTGTTGTAACTGAAATCAATATCTGAAAATGTAGAAAAACATCCAGAATATTTAATAAATTTCAATTAGTATTTTATTGTTTAACAGTGCAATTAAAACTGCAATTATTTTTTTTGAGTTAATCACGTGAGTTAACTGTGATTAATTGACAGCCCTACAAACCAATCTAATTTTCTTTTCTCACAGAGTTACTGGCTTAGTGGATCAGGAGAAGCAATAGCTGTGAAGTACCTTGATTACAGAAAGGCTTTTGACACAGTCCCACATAACATTCTCATAAGTAAACAAGGGAAACGTGGTGATGAAATTACTATAAGGTAGGTGCACAACTGCTTGAAAGACCATACTCAAAGAGTTATCAATGGTTTGCTTCAAATTGGAGGGCTAATCTACTGGGGGCCCCATAGATACTTCCAATATTTTCATTAATGACTTGGATAATAGAGTGAAGAGTATATTTGTAAAATCTGCAGATGACACCAAGTTAGGAGGCAAGCACTTTGGAGGTCAGAATTAGAATTCAAAACGTTGGCAAATTAGAGAATTGGTCTGAAATGAACAAGATGAAATTCAAGTGCAAAGTACTTCACTCAAAGGAAAAAAAATACACAACTACAGAATGGGAAATAACTGGCTAGGTAGTAGTACTGCTGGAAAGGATCTGGGGGTTACAGTGGATCACAAATTTAATACAAGTAAATGATGTGACGCAGTTGCAAAAAAGCTAATATTATGGGGTGTTTTAATTGTAGTGTCCTATGTAAGACATGGGAGGTAATTGTCCCACTCTGCTCGGCACTGGAGAGGCCTCAACTAGTGTACTATATCCAATTCTGGGCTCCACGCTTTAGGAAAGATGGGACATATTGGGAGAAAGTCCAGAGGCGAGCAACAAAAAAAGATAAAAGGTTTAGAAAACCTGACTTATGAGGAAAAGTTAAAACAACTGGCATGTTTAACCTTGAAAAAAAGAAGACGACTGAGAGAAGACCTGCTAACAGTCTTCAAATACATTAAGAACTGCTATAAAAAGGACAGTGATCAGTTGTTCTTCACGTCCACTGAAGGGAAGAGTTAAGAGTAACAAGAAGGGTTTCTTCAGGTATGTTAGCAACAAGAAGAAAGTCAAGGGAAGTGTGGGCCCCTTACTGAATGAGGGAGGCAACCTAGTGACCGAGGATGTGGAAAAAGCTAATGTACTCAATGCTTTTTTTGCCTCTGTCTTCACGAACAAGGTCAGGTCCCAGACTGCTGCACTGGGCAGCACAGTATGGGGAGGAGGTGACCAGCCCTCTGTGGAGAAAGAAGTGGTTCGGGACTATTTAGAAAAACTGGACGTGCACAAGTCCATGGGGCCGGATGCGCTGCATCCGAGGGTGCTAAAGGAGTTGGCGGATGTGATTGCAGAGCCATTAGCCATTATTTTTGAAAACTCATGGCGATCGGGGGAGGTCCCAGATGACTGGAAAAAGGCTAATGTAGTGCCCATCTTTAAAAAAAGGGAAGGAGGAGGATCGGGGAAACTACAGGCCAGTCATCCTCACCTCAGTCCCTGGAAAAATCATAGAGCAGGTCCTCAAGGAATCAATTATGAAACACTTAGAGGAGAGGAAAGTGATCAGGAACAGTCAGCATGGATTCACCAAGGGGAAGTCGTGCCTGACTAACCTAATTGCCTTCTATGATGAGATAACTGGCTCTGTGGATGAGGGGAAAGCAGTGGATGTGTTATTCCTTGACTTTAGCAAAGCTTTTGATACGGTCTCCCACAGTATTCTTGCCGCCAAGTTAAAGAAGTATGGGCTGGATGAATGGACTGTAAGGTGGATAGAAAGCTGGCTAGATCATCGGGCTCAACGGGTAGCGATCAATGGCTCCATGTCTAGTTGGCAGCCGGTTTCAAGCGGGTCCAAGGGTCAGTCCTGGGGCCGGTTTTGTTTATCTTTATTAATGATCTGGAGGATGGTGTGGACTGCACTCTCAGCAAGTTTGCAGATGACACTAAACTAGGAGGCGTGGTAGATACACTAGAGGGTAGGGATTGGATACAGAGGGACCTAGACAAATTAGAGGATTGGGCCAAAAAAAACCTGATGAGGTTCAACAAGGACAAGTGCAGAGTCCTGCACTTAGGACGGAAGAATCCCATGCACTGCTACAGACTAGGGACCAAATGGCTAGGTAGCAGTTCTGCAGAAAAGGACCTAGGGGTCACAGTGGACGAGAAGCTGGATATGAGTCAACAGTGTGCTCTTGTTGCCAAAGTGCCAGCCATATGCAGATGAGACACCGCTCTATTTAACCTTTACCACATCCCACTAACACCAAGCTGGCCCATTGCTTGGACATGTTCATCTTATGAATAAAGAACAGGCTTTGATACTCAATACAAGCATCAGAGAGGTGATACTGGTGAGCAGAGCAACTCTTCAAAGCCATGGTGCAGTCTTCTTTGGTTGATGGTACACATCCACAATGAGTCAAATCTGTCTTTAGGTTAGGTGTGCTCCTTGCTGACACTAAACTCTGACACAAAGTCAAGTAATCTTTCTACTGGACTAGGAGACTATCCCATCCTGCATGCATCTGATGAAGTGGGTACTCACCCACAAAAGCTTATGCTCCAATAGGTCTGTTAGTCTATAAGGTGCCACAGGGGACACTATCGCTTTTTACAGATCCAGACTAACATGGCTACCCCTCTGATACTTATCCCATTCTGGTAGGTGATGATCTGCCCTTTGTTTTTTTTTTTTTTTAATATATACACATATATATATATATATACACACACACACACACACACACACACACACACACACACACACACACACCCCTACCTTTGTCACATCCCAGCTGGACTATAGCAATGCAATATAGTTGGGCACAAAGCATCAGCCCTTAGGTAATTCCACCTAATTCAGAATGCAGCAGCATATCTCCTCAGCAACGTGGGCTATTGAAAGTACATCAAAATTATTCTCTGCTCTCTATCCCTGGCTTCCCAAAGAACAGGGAGTCAAGTTCAAGGTCCCAGTCCCTATCTTCCAGGCTCTCGATGGCCTGGTCCAAGGATATCTAAAAGATTTTCTAAAGCTGTAAGAGAGAGACTGTGGTCAACAACTCTGTTCTTCAGGCACTACAGAACTTTCTACCACAAAGCTAATGATAATCTGCACAGGAGACAGATCTCTCAGTGGCTGATCCCAGACTGCAGAAGAAACATCCACAGGAACCAAGAACTATGCCAAACCTCACATTCTGCTCCTAAATTCAAGACATACACCTCTACCCCGATATAACGCGACCCGATATAACATGAATTCGGATATAACGCAGTAAAGCAGTGCTCCGGGGGGCGGGGCTGCGCACTCCGGCAGATCAAAGCAAGTTCAATATAACGCGGTTTCACCTATAATGCGGTAAGATTTTTTGGCTCCCGAGGACAGCGCTATATCGAGGTAGAGGTGTACTTATTTAACCTTGTCTTCCCCAATATAAACACATAGCAGTATGTGCCTATTTAAGTTTTGGTAATTTAAAAAATAAACTAGACTGTATACAATTTCCCTGCTGAGGAGGGGATGAAAGAAAAAATGAACCACATGTGACAGATGTTAGTCACGTTGCTTAATACACTACTAGAAGACACTCAAATATTACAGTGATTAGGGTTATACAAGAACCTACATGCAATAGAATAGAATTATACCAGGCCTATAACTCCAACGTTTAGCAGAAAATTTCCTTTTGCCAAATTCAGTGGTCCACCTTATTACAGAGGGAAAACATGGTGAACACAATAATTACATTAATTTTATTAATTTCAGTTATTTTCAAATTAACCAATATTTCATGTGAAATTAAGCGTGTAAGATAATGACATGGAAAAGTTACAGAATTTAAAAAATAAAAGATGCTAAAAATTGTCAATTGTAATGTGGCTTTCCTGTTGAAATTCTAAGTTTTTAGAATTTGACAATGATCTGCAAAATTCAAGTTTGTTCTTATTAAAACAGTATACTTTGCGTAATGGTCAACTGGAGATTTTATTTAGCTTTAAGGGTCTTAATTTACAAAAGTTCTGAAATTATTCACTCTGCTCTATAAAACCTGTGAATGTGGAAAAACTGTCATATCATTTATTCAAAAATATTCTAAAAATGCACCAAATTGTAATTATTCAACCAGCCACACTATAAAATGTTTTTTGCTACCACGTGTTCTTATTGAGTACTATGCATGTGATACCATCAGAACTGCTTAATGCTTATATAACCTTGCCAATTACCAGTGCATTATATCATATCTCGTAGCCTATCCCAGGATGGGCTTGATCAGTGCTGCTCTGCCTCTCTATTTTCTCAAGTCTTCTCTCTGCCCTTTGTTCTGCTATTGCCTATGAAATGCTCATTGCTGGGTGATGATACAGAGATAGAAAAATTATCTTACCTCCCGTCCCCTCACCTTGTTAATTCATAATTTGCAGATGAGTTGCCTAAAATGTTTTTTACCCCAGAACTCTTCTACTGATCAAAGGGCGTTCAATTGCTGCACATTACGTAAAATGTCATTTACGGAATAATTCTTTCAAATTGGATCAAAATGTAACAGTAGTTTGTTACAAACATACAGACAACATTACAAAAGATACTTCATAGATGGAGCAGCAGTACCACTATTACTTAGCCAGACCAATAAAGAGATTCACCCCATGGTCATCAGGGAGCTTTGTTCCATGACCGTGACTAATGGGATTTAAGTTTAAGAAAAAAGGTACCCCTAGAGTATTTTAGTCAATACAAGTACAGTATGTGTATTAATATAAATAATGATCTGCCAAGATAACTCTACCATGATAATGATCTGCCAAGTTAACTCTGATGTCACAATTCTACTACCCAATAATGAACTGTTCTGTCTTGGATCCTAAAACAGTCTTTGTCTGCTAATACTAACAGCTTCAGCCCAAGCTATAATGTATGCTGAGCGAAGCTTTTTAAATAGCCGTGGGTCAGGCTGACATTGTACCATAGTAGACAAATCAGCAGTTAAATTTAACAAACAAAAAATACCACTGTTCTACTCATAACTTAGTTTAGATTTAAACGAACACAAGTAGAATACTTTAGATCAGCCCACTTCCCCACTAAAGTTAAGAGCAGCTTCAGCTAGATTTGTGGCTATTCCTCAAGTAAATGCAGCAGAAAATAAGGCAGAGGCTAAATCAGAATTAGCCAGTGAGATTACTCCCAAAATGTAATAGCTTTGACAGTGTGGATACAATCCCCACATAGTCGATATAGATTACATCTGCCTACCTCTGATGTCACAGTGCTGCATAACAACTAGGACAGGTGGAGGAGAAAAGGGGAAGGGACAAGGAGAAAGAGGGAAGAGAGATGAAGTGGGGGTGAGGGCTGCAGGTAAAAGGTAAAGCTACCTCCAAAGTCACAGACCTACCAGTATGAACCAGTCTATATATAAATGGTATTGTTGGCATGTGAGCCCTTGATGCAACCTCATTTGTTCACTCATTTCACTCCACCAATGATATCATAGCATGCAAATGATCTGAATAGGCAGAGGAAAAAAGGGGGGCGGAGGGGTCTGATGTCAAATGGCAGAGAGAGGATAGAGGAGCACCTCTTCCAACACCAGTTCCAAAACCCATGAATTTCATTGTGTAAGTAGCTACCTCCGCCTACTCTAAAAATATACAACCTCAGACCCCTTTCTTAGGTTTGACTTTAACAAATAAATTAATAATATAACAAAGTTCAACTCAAGCCTTCTCTGCAGCCATGTCCACTGCTAGGGTGCCTACCTTAGGATTTCTTATGCTACATCCTTTCTCCCAAGAAAGCAATTTTCATCCCCCTTACATATGGCTGAGGTAATGAGCCTTACTGTGTCTTTCCCTTGAATAAACACCAGCTGCTAAATGGGTAAGGTACTGCAGAGAGACACTCCCTAGGTGTTCACGCACAGGTACTATTTTATTTAATTTAAAGGCAATTTTAATGTTGGGAGCAGATACTTTCCATAATACGTTCAATTATAACATCTCATTGTTTTGAGATTATTATATATGCGCCATTTAATGTCTCTCAATTAAATACAATATTGCATCTCAGATTTACACACATTTTGTATGTACAGTAGAGATATTCAAATACAGAAAAAAACTGCTAAAGGAACAGTAAGGTTGCACAGTGAAGCAGTGAAAACTTAGCAAATACCACAATTAAAGTTTCCTGTGAAACCTTAATGCAAGCGCACAAGGGAGCAGAATTATGATGATGTTTAATTACAGGATCACAAACTGTATTTTTCAGAGGACCCTGGCCTCATTTAGTCCACAGGATGGAGCTCACTGAATAGGTAACTTTTTTCCTCATCATTCAGTGTGTGCTTTTATGCCTTTACCACACATCATCTAAACTCTGCAGTGAAAAGAGAATTATTACTTTTCTCATGATACTCATTTTCTATAGCATTCATCAGCACACTATTTAAGTGCTTCACAAACATTAACGAATTAATCTCCACAGTATTCCTGTAAGGGAAGTATATTATCCCTATTTTGCAGATCAGGAATAGAAGTACTGTGATCTTAAGGCCAAAATTGTTAAGCGTCCACCAGTGTTGCATGCTCAACTAGAGATGCCTTGAGCCGGATTTTTCAGAGTACTTAGCATTTTTATATTACCCTATAGATTCAAAGCAGCTACCACTGACTTCAGCTGCATCTGAGGGTATGTCTACACTACGAAATTATTTCGAATTTATAGAAGCCGGTTTTATTGAAATCGGTTGTATACAGCCGATTGTGTATGTCCACACAATAAAATGCTCTAGGTGCTCTAGTCGGCAGACCGCGTCCACAGTACGAGGCTAGCGTCGACTTCCGGAGCATTGCACTATGGGTAGCTATCCCACAGCTATCCCACAGTTCCCGCAGTCTCCGCCGCCCCTTGGAATTCTGGGTTGAGATCCCAATGCCCGGATGATGCAAAACAGTGTCGCGGGCGGTTCTGGGTACATGTCGTCAGGCCCCTCCCTCCCCCGTCACAGTAACGGCAGACAATAGATTCGCGCCTTTTTACCTGGGTTACCTGGGTTACCTGTGCAGACAACATGGAGCCCGCTCAGCACAGCTGAGCTCACCGTCACCATATGTCCTCTTGGTGCCGGCAGACGTGGGACTGCATTGCTACACAGCAGCAGCTGCTAACTGCCTTTTGGCGGTAGACGGTGCAGTAGACTGGTAGCCTTCATCGGCGATCTGGGTGCTGGCAGCCGTGGGGCTTGCCTTTTGGCAGTAAATGGTGTATTATGACTGTTAGCCGGCCTATTACAAGTCGGGTCATCGCACGTTAGCAGAGTCTTCCCTGAGCAGCAGCTCGTGCAATAGGCCTGAAGACCATCGTCATACACCGCCCCGTATTTGCTGCCAAGCACCCAGAAAGATGCCGAGGGCTATCAGTCACGCTGCACCGTCGTCTTAAGATGTAAAAAAATAGATTTTCTCTGTATTCATTTGCTTCCCCCTCCCTCCGTCAAATCAACGGCCTGCTAAACCCAGGGTTTTCAGTTTAATCTTTGGGGGGGGGACCAGTCTGTGACAGTTGTTTGTGTCTCTCCCTGATGCACAGCCACCGTTCTTTATTTTAATTCCCTGTGCCTGTACGCCATGTCGTCACTCGGCCCCCCTCCCTCCTTCCCCTAGGCCGTCAGATACTACGTTTGCGCCACAGCTCGAGCCGAGAAGCGGTTCGCGCCTTTTCTTTGAATTCTGGGTTGAGATCCCAATGCCCGGATGATGCAAAACAGTGTCGCGGGCGGTTCTGGGTACATGTCGTCAGGCCCCTCCCCCCTCGTCACAGCAACGGCAGACAATAGATTCGCGCCTTTTTACCTGGGTTACCTGTGCAGACAACATACCACGGCAAGCATGGAGCCCGCTCAGCTCAGCTGAGCTCACCGTCACCATATGTCCTCTGGGTGCCGGCAGACGTGGGACTGCATTGCTACACAGCAGCAGCTGCTAACTGCCTTTTGGCGGTAGACGGTGTAGCATGAGTGATAGCCGTGGGGCTGGCAGCCGTAGTGCTGCATTGCACCAGCCCCTTGCAGGCGATGGTATATTATGACTGGTACCCGTCGTCGTCGTACTGGTATGGCTGTCAATCATGGCCACCTGGGCAGACATGCTACTGTTTCGATGATGACGGTTACCAGTCATAATATACTATTTTCTGCCAATTGCCCAATATTGTCTGCTAAGCACCCAGAAGAGGCCGAGGGCGATGCTGGGTGCTGGCGGACGTGGGGCTGGCAGACGTGGGGCTGCATTGCTACACAGCAGCAGCCCCTTGCCTTTTGGCAGATGATGGCATATTATGATTGGTACCCATCATCGTCATATTGGTATGGCTGTCACTCATGCTGCAGCGTCGGCTGCCACCTTAAGATGTAAAAAATAGATTTGTTCTGTGTTCATTTGCTTCCCCTTCCTCCGTGAAATCAACGGCCTGCTAAGCCCAGGGTTTCCAGTTTAATCTTTGGGGGGACCATTCTGTGTGACAGTTGTTTGTGTTTCTCCCTGTTCCTGTACCTGTACGCCATGTCGTCACTCGGCCCTCCCTCCCTCCCGCCCTCCTTCTCCTGGTCCATCAGATACTACTTTCGCGCCTTTTTTCTGACCAGGCGCCATAGCTAGCACTGGGATCATGGAGCCCGCTCAGATCACCGCGGCAATTATGAGCACTATGAACACCACGCGCATTGTCCTGGAGTATATGCAGAGCCAGAACATGCCAAGGCGAAACCCGGACCAGGCGAGGAGGCGATTGCAGCGCGGCGACGAGAGTGATGAGGAAATTGACATGGACACAGCCCTCACACAAGGTACGGGCCCCAGCAATGTGGAAATCATGGTGTCACTGGGGCAGGTTGATACCGTGGAACGCCGATTCTGGGCCCGGGAAACAAGCACAGACTGGTGGGATCGCATCGTGCTGCAGGTATGGGACGATTCCCAGTGGCTGCGAAACTTTCGCATGCGTAAGGCCACTTTCATGGAACTTTGTGACTTGCTTTCCCCTGCCCTGAAACGCCAGGATACCAAGATGAGAGCAGCCCTCACAGTTGAGAAGCGAGTGGCGATAGCCCTGTGGAAGCTTGCAACGCCAGACAGCTACCGGTCAGTCGGGAATCAATTTGGAGTGGGCAAATCTACTGTGGGGGCTGCTGTGATCCAATTTGCCAGGGCAATGAAAGACCTGGTGATAGCAAGGGTAGTGACTCTGGGCAACGTGCAGTCAATAGTGGATGGTTTTGCTGAAATGGGATTCCCAAACTGTGGCGGGGCCATAGACGGAACCCATATCCCTATCTTGTCACCGGAGCACCAAGCCACCGACTACGTAAACCGCAAGGGGTACTTTTCAATGCTGCTGCAAGCCCTGGTGGATCACAAGGGACGTTTCACCAACATCAACGTGGGATGGCCAGGAAAGGTACATGATGCTCGCGTCTTCAGGAACTCTGCTCTGTTTCGAAAGCTGGAGGAAGGGACTTTCTTCCCGGACCAGAAAGTGACCATTGGGGATGTTGAAATGCCTATCGTGATCCTTGGGGACCCAGCCTACCCCTTAATGCCATGGCTCATGAAGCCGTACACAGGCAGCCTGGACAGGAGTCAGGACCTGTTCAACTACAGGCTGAGCAAGTGCCGAATGGTGGTGGAATGTGCATTTGGACGTTTAAAAGCGCGCTGGCGCAGCTTACTGACTCGCTCAGACCTCAGCGAAAAGAATATCCCCATTGTTATTGCTGCTTGCTGTGCGCTCCACAATATCTGTGAGAGTAAGGGGGAGACATTTATGGCGGGGTGGGAGGTTGAGGCAACTCGCCTGGCTGCTGATTACGCGCAGCCAGACACCAGGGCGGTTAGAGGAGCACAGCAGGGCGCGGTGCGTATCAGAGAAGCTTTGAAAACGAGTTTTGTGACTGGCCAGGCTACTGTGTGAAACTTCTGTTTGTTTCTCCTTGATGAACCCTCCAACCCCCCCCCCACCCGGTTCACTCTACTTCCCTGTAAACCAACCACCCCACCCCACCCTCCCCTCCCCTCCCGCTTGCAGAGGCAATAAAGTCATTGTTTTTTCACATTCATGCATTCTTTATTAGTTCCTTACAGAGGTAGGGGGATAATTGCCAAGGTAGCCTGGGATGGGTGGGGGAGGAGGGATGGAAAAGGACACACTGCATTTTAAAACTTTAACTCTTATTGAAGGCCAGCCTTCTGATGCTTTGGCGATCATCTGGGGTGGAGTGACTGGGTGGACGGAGGCCCCCCCACCGTGTTCTTGGGCGTCTGGGTGAGGAGGCTATGGAACTTGGGGAGGAGGGCTGTTGGTTACACAGGGGCTGTAGCGGCGGTCTCTGCTCCTGCTGCCTTTCCTGCAACTCAACCATACGCTCGAGCATATCACTTTGATGCTCCAGCAGACGGAGCATTGCCTCTTGCCGTCTGTCTGCAAGCTGACGCCACCTATCGTCTTCAGCCCGCCACTTGCTCTGTTCTTCCCGCGATTCAGCCCGCCACCTCTCCTCTCGTTCATATTGGGCTTTTCTCATCTCCGACATTGACTGCCTCCACGCATTCTGCTGTGCTCTATCAGCATGGGAGGACATCTGCAGCTCCGTGAACATCTCGTCCCTCGTCTTACGTTTTCTCTTTCTAATGTTCACGAGCCTCTGCGAAGGAGAAACATTTGCAGCTGGTGGAGGAGAAGGGAGAGGTGGTTAAAAAAGACACATTTTAGGGAACAATGGGTACACTCTTTCATTACAAGGTCGCATATTTCGGCTTGCAGGCAGCCATCGTAGGCCACAGTGTTTTGGCTTTTTTAACCTTCTTAACATGCGGGAAAGGTTGCAAACAGCAGCGCATTTCCCATATCAAGGATGAATTGGGTTGTCCATTTAAAATGGGGTTTCAATGTAAAAGGAGGGGGCTGCGGTTTCCCGGTTAACATGCGGCACAAACACAAGTAAACCACCCCCCCCCACACACACACACACACACGATTCTCTGGGATGATCGCTTCACCCCTCCCCCCCACCGCGTGGTTAACAGCGGGGAACATTTCTGGTCAGAAGAGCAGGAACGGGCGCCTCTGAATGTCCCCCTTAATAAAATCACCCCATTTCAACCAGGAGAGCTTTCTGGAGATGTCCCTGGAGGATTTCCGCTCCATCCCCATACACGTTAACAGACTTGCTTGCTTTTTTTTGTAATGTTTACAAATATTTACAAAGTTACACTCACCAGAGGTCTCCTGTGTGCCCTGAGGGTCTTGGGTGAGTTCGGGGGTTACTGGTTCCAGGTCCAGGGTCACAAACATATCCTGGCTGTTGGGGAAACCGGTTTCTCCGCTTCCTTGCTGCTGTGAGCTACCTACAGTACCTCCATCGTCATCTTCCTCGTTCCCCGAACCGTCTTCCCTGTGTGTTTCTCCAGTGAGAGAGTCATAGCACACGGTTGGGGTAGTGGTGGCTGCACCCCCTAGGATCGCATGCAGCTCCGCGTAGTAGCGGCAAGTTTGCGGCTCTGCCCCGGACCTTCCGTTTGCTTCTCTGGCTTTGTGGTAGGCTTGCCGTAGCTCCTTAATTTTCACGCGGCACTGCTGTGTGTCCCTGTTATGGCCTCGGTCCTTCATGGCCTTGGAGATCTTTTCTAATACTTTTCCATTTCTTTTACTGCTACGGAGTTCAGCTATCACTGCTTCATCTCCCCATATGGCGAGCAGATCTCGTACCTCCCGTTCGGTCCATGCTGGAGCTCTTTTGCGATCCTGGGAGGACTCCATGACGGTTACCTGTGCTGATGAGCTCTGCGTGGTCACCTGTGCTCTCCACGCTGGGCAAACAGGAAATGAAATTCAAACCTTCGCGGGTCTTTTCCTGTCTACCTGGTCAGTGCATCTGAGTTGAGAGCGCTGTCCAGAGCGGTCACAATGAAGCACTGTGGGATAGCTCCCGGAGGCCAATAACATCGAATTCCGTCCACACTACCCCAATTCCGACCCGCAAAGGCCGGTTTTATCGCTAATCCCCTCGTCGGAGGTGGTGTAAAGAAACCGGTTTAAAGGGCCCTTTAAGTCGAAAGAAAGGGCCTCGTTGTGTGGACGTGTCCAGGCTTAATTCGGTTTAACGCTGCTAAAGTCGACCTAAACCCGTAGTGTAGACCAGGCCTGAGAGTGCTCAGCACTTGTGCAATCAGGCCCTGGTTATCTTAAATTGGGCGGCCAATAAATGAGTAACACGCAGTCAGTGGCCACCTGGGTAAAGCTTGGTTTAAGTGACTTGCCCCGCATTACACATGAACTCTATAGAGGAGGCAGGCATAGAATTTAATTCCACAGGGTGGCACTGCATTGCCATAACCACAAAACCCTCCTTTCTTGTCCTATAATCCCCTGCCTCAATCACTACACACCCTCTAACTTCTGCACTAAGTGAGGCACAGGTCCTTGAGACAACAGCCTCGTTCCCTACAAAACCATCCCAAGCACTGAATGTGGCAGGTATCCTATGGGAACAATAGTATGTGATTATCTAGTTCAGGGGTCGGCAACCTTTCAGAAGTGGTGTGCCGAGTCTTCATTTATTCACTCTAATTTAAGGTTTTGCGTGCCAGTAATACATTTTAATGTTTTTAGAAGGTCTCTTTCTATAAGTCTATAATATATAACTAAACTATTGTTGTATGTAAAGTAAATAAGGTTTTTAAAAAGGTGTTTAAAAAAGGTTTAAGGTGTTTAAGAAGCTTCATTTAAAATTAAATTAAAATGCAGAGCCCCCTGGACCAGTGGCCAGGACCCGGGCAGTGTGAGTGCCACTGAAAACCAGCTCGCTTGCCACCTTCGGCACACATGCCATAGGTTGCCGACCCCTGATCTAGTTAAAGATATAACATAATGCAAATGGCACAAAGAGGCCAGAACAATGGTTTCATGGACCCTTAATTGTGGCATTCCTTAATTTTTGAGTGCTTGACTTTATCACCTTAACATTTGTTTAACATGGGTGGGAAGGGGATTAATGTAATTTTTCAAGCCTAAACACCCCCCTGACCAAACACACATTCCATCATGTGGAACTATCCTTACCCCCAATGGGTTATTAGCAGGGTTGGGAACTCAAGAACTTTAACACAGACCTCTGCAATTTAACTAATGGACTAACTGTTGGTAGTAGTAAGCCGTTATCCTCTATGTGCACCAACCACTAGAAGATGATGAGACACACCTTACGAGTGGGTTTCACAGCTATTTGCTAGACAGACGAAAGTTGGAACTCAGGAATTCTATTCTATTCCAGGTTCTGGAGGGAGTGCATTCTACTGGTTACAGACCCTTCTGTTGTTCTGTCCCCCAGCATGCCCTCTTCTGGGCCTGCTGATTGGCATGTCCCCAGTCCCCATCACCTTCTCTTCTTATCAATCCCACAACCCTTCCATGTACTTCCTCTGAATCAGGTTGCTTCCTCTTCCTCCTTTCTGCATGGACACCAGCAAGAGGAACACAGAGCTTGTGAGAGTCTTCTAGCACTCAATTTTGTGCCCAGAATCACAGCAGCCCTCTGGCATGTGGGAGGAGCAACTGCAGGGAAAGATCTGCTCAGACAGAATCTATGGAGAATTTAGCTGTCCAACAAACAAGCCTCTGAGCATGTGTCAACAATGATTTTTCAAAAGTTTAATCTTCTGCTAAATGTGTGGCTCTTCAGAGCGATGACAAAAGGCTGCTTTTTGACCCTAGGGCAACAGCTCCGTCAAATTTCAAATCCCTGCTTCAAAGCATGGAGGCAACAGATCTTCTCAAGGAAACAACTGTGGAAGCAGAGAAAGAACTGACAGGAAGGAACTGCAATGCATGACAGTTCGTTAGCAAGAGTCAGGCTAACTGTAACCCTAATAACGCGAGATTTGTAGAAGCGAAGATTGTGTGAGGCGAGTGGGAAAGAACTGTGTGAGAAGTTGTTGTGACCTTGTGTAGATAAGGTGTAGAAAATATTGTATGTAGGCTAGAGTCAAAACAAGTGAGAAAAATAAGATATCAAGATGGCCTATGTATAAACAAAATGCAGCTGTTGCTTGTTATTGTCTGTAATGAGAGGTATAAAGGTTTGCTGTCATTGTTTACCTGTAGAGAGACCTGCTTAGCTCTCTCCCTCTGCGCAATTGTGAGAGTTAATAAAGCATCTGACTTGCTGTACCCAAACAAAAAGTGAGAACTGTGTTTTTCTCCAACACAACTAAGATTTTTGGTTGTTCCGCCCCCCGCCCCCAATACTGGCAATATTTCCATATTCTCAGAAACAGTTGAGCCATTTGTTCTAAAACATTTTTAAAAAAATTCAGCCTGAAGCAGACACCCACCATGGAAAATTTCAGCCCAGTTAAAGTTTAGCTAAGTTTTGAACAACTAAAAACAAGGTCTTGTAATAGGAAACAGTAGTGGGCAACTATTTATTTACAGGAGTCCCTGGCAGTTCCCATCTATTTTATACACACACACACACACACACACACACACACACACAATAAAATAAAATAGATGAGAACCGCCAGGGACTCCTGTAAATAAATAAATGTGGGGGGAGGGTTGTATATATAAGATAAATAAAACCACACACACTCTTACACATACTAATTTATAACAACCAAGATCAGGACCCACTATGTTAGGCACTGTAGATACACGTGTAAGACATTCCCTGCCCCAAATAGTTTACAATCTAGGCTATTCCTAAAAGATAAAAGCACCCTTTTAACACATGAATCATAGATCATGTGTTTAGAATATGAAACTTAACCCTTTCTTTCTCGCTCTCTCTCTCTCTCTCACACACACACACACACCCCCCTATATTTTCCGCTTAAAAACCTCCAGGATTTGTAAGTACAAAAATATCATATTCTTCCTTTTTATAAATCACCAGTCTTATGAATGTCGCCCCTACTACTGATATAACTGAAGGAAGAACCCTGCTGGATTTCTATCTGAGCAAGGAATTTGGGCTGCAATGGTAGCTTAGAAGTTTAATGTCCTTCTTCATAAGATCTCTTTCCCCACTGTCAAAAGGAGATGCATGTTTAGGAGGAAAGAAAATTTCAATATATAAAAAAAAATATGCAATCCTTTAGGATTTGTGAAGTACATATTGTTTTTTCATTAGCCTACAGTAAAGTAATTTTTATGGAATGCTTTTTAGTACTTTTTGGAGGAAAAAAGGAAAAATTAACTATAAGTAAGCACTTGTCACAAGAAACATTCTTTAAATGCAGTTGCACTTTCTCCACACAAATAATCTGAAATTTAAAAATGGATTTGCAGCTTTATTCTGCTGTTTTCACTTTAGAGAAGTTTTTCCAAGTTCAAAAAAAAAAAGGGGGGGGGGGGGGGGGGGGGCTAGGAAGACTAACAAGTCAACCGCACTGTCACCACACCTAAATTTGAAATACTGAAGTCTACAAAAATTAACATTCTAAATAATATAATTAAATATTAAATAAAAAAATTACACTTCTAACCTACCTCTACCTGATTATGTTCTGTAAATAATGTGATTTTCTGTCATTTCTTCCTAGTCCACAATATTGTGCACTAAACGGAGAAGCTGTGACATCATTAGAAGTTCCTGACACACATTCTCTCCCCCCTATCTGCTTGAAAGGAGTGGGATTTGGGTTTCTTGAAAGGAGTAATCTTTCTTCTCACCTTTTGAGAAATGTAGCGTTGTAACTGTTTATTATATTTTATTCCAGCATCTTGAGCCTAAAGGGCACATTTTATAAATATTTTTTTAAATGATAAAAGTTGTGTAATTCACCTAAAGATATCAGTGATCAGTGAAAACAAAGGATGTCATTGGAATAATGATCCCATCCATATCCTTGAGTATTTATAAATTTCAAAAGTTCATAGGAACACAGAAATTGCCATACTGCATTTGATCATGCTCCAGTATCCTGTCTCTAGTAGTGGCCAGCACCAGATGCTTCGGAGGAAAGAGCAAGGAACTTCCCATTAGGCAAATGTGAGATAATCTGCCCCCCCCATATTAGATCTAATCACTAGAGATTTCCTTCAACCCTGAAGCATGAGCTTTTATATCCCTACAGAAATCTGACAGAACTATGACAACTCTGGATATTATTAGCCATATCAGTGTCTAATCTCTTTTTGAATCTTGCTAAGATGTTCAGCCTCAGTGACTTCCAGTGGCAGTAAATTCTACAGTCTAATTATGCAGTGTGTGAACAAATACTTCCTTGCACTGGTTTTGGATTTGCCACCTTTCAGTTTCATTGAATGCCCTCGTTTGTGTCTTTTAAGACAGGGAAAACAGAAACCACCAACCTGCCCTTTCTACAGGAGTCATCATCATTATAGGCAGGGTTGATAACACTGCCTGGTAAGGTTGCCTGACACACACTACTATCAAACCCCATTTTTAATTGCTTATAACTTTGTTTGGGCTTAAATTTTTCATGCTGAATGTCTGCCTCAGCCTGAATTTTTTGGGAAAAATCTTCAGCTAAAATGGTTCAGCCATTTTTGAGAACAAGGCTAGGGAAAAATAATTGGTTTGCCCATGTTAAAAAATGCTGATGAGCTTTTCTTTCAAAAGTTTTACTGCCCCCATGTTTTGGAGTTGGAACTTGAAATTTGGGGTTGGGGGGGGGTACCCCGTGCATCAGCGATGTCCCTGTTACTGTTCCTCTGCAAACATGGTCTAATTTGGCCAAATTATACGCCTTTGAAAGAATCCCAGTTTGCATATGCTCAGTACAGAGTTAAATGTTGGCAACTAAGGCCTAGTCTTCACTTACCGGCTGGTCCGGCGGCACGCCATCGATGTTCTGGGATCGATTTATCGCGTCTGGTTAAGACGCGATAAATCGATCCCGGAAGTGCTCACAGTCGGCGCCGGAACTCCAGCTCGCCGAGAGGAGTACGCGGCGTCGACGGGGGGAGACTTCCTGCCGCGTCTGGACCGCGGTAAGTTCGGACTAAGGTACTTTGAATTCAGCTACGTTATTAACGTAGCTGAATTTGCGTACCTTAATCCGAAGTCCGGACTAAGTGGGGACCAGGCCTAAATTCCCTGAGGAGTCTATCTGCACTCCAGTATGGTGTTAAGCAGGACTTTCCCTGAAATTGCAGCTTTGAGCTGTTGCAGGCTGTGCTGGGTCCAGGCACCTGAATGCAGATTCTCTCTGTTGTGTTCTCAATGAGCCCCCATTGTGCCTGGAAAGAGGAGAGGAGGTTGTTATCTCTTCTGCATTTGAATCTGGCAACAGCCAGACCTGCCAAGGGTGGTGATGAACTGGGACTGGAGGCTGATAGAGAGGGGAGGGACAGATTGGTTTGGCAAGGAGACTAGAACAGAGAGCCGGGGGGGGGGGGGGGGAGAACAAGGGTGGGGGGGGGGGGGGGGGGGAGGAAGGACACTAGGACCTTTTTTTTTTTTTTTTTTTTTGGTATTTTATCCAAAATTTATTGACAGTCAGATGGGTGAGGCTACAGGGACAGTATGAAAGTCATGTTCTCCCCTCACATTCTAGAGACGTCTTTAAAGCCTTCTGTTCACATCTTGACACTTAATGTTGCTCTGTGGCTGAATCCCATGCTCTTGAACCATTTGTATTTGTCTGTGCAGCCAACTGTGCAGGTAGTCCCACCCATCTCAGACACACTTTCGTTTAGTGCTGCTTTCGTCTGAAGGAGCATCCTTCTGTAAGCCTTGCCTTTCCTCCAGTGGGCTGGCACAGCACAGTTGAGCAGGAAATACACAGAACTACAGTCTGAGCATGGCTGAATACAGTGGTGATTTTATAGCAACTTGGACACTTCACATCCATGAAATAGGAGTTCGGACTCTGGACCAGACGCTTCTTCTTGTGTTTCCACTTCTCCTCCTCGGGGGAGGGATGCAGCAAGTCTTTCACCAGAGGCACCTTCGCATGGAGGGCTGGACAAGGAGATTGGGTCTGAGAAACAATGGGTGGGGGAAAAGGTGAGGGATGAGAGGAAGTGTATGGTGAGGGAGAGAAGAAGAGACCTATCTAATTGTGTATACGAGAGAGAGAACTGAGACTGGGACAGGGTACCTGGGAGGGAGGAACACAGATTGGACAAGGAGAGGAAAAATCGGAACCCAGTTGGAACAGAGAATAGGGGGGCGGAGGAAGACTGGAGGCCAGATGTGGGAGAGAGATTGAGAAGGGAGCCAGGACTGGCTGGGCAAAGAGACTGTATTTGGAGGAGAGGGGGTGTTTTTTTTCTTCATTAAAAGTCCTAAACAACTCCTTGTAAATTAGTAAATTACAAATTCGCTAGATTTAATTAGAAAACAAAAACATTTGAAAGATAACATATTTCTACTTTTGGCAGTACATTAGCAGAAAAACAGGAAATGAATCAGCCTGCAATAATAAATCTTGAAAAGTTGAAACACACAATGAAAGTTTTTGGTCCTACCATGAAAGTGGGGGGAGGGAAGGGGAGAGGGGGCAGCAGCAGGGAGGGGTGTTTTTCTGAGCGCAGCTTCTATGGATAAACTGCCATCTCAGACAGCATACATTTTGATGGACATCAAAATGATCTTTGGGAGTAGTCAAGAATAGTACTGGCTGATATAGTAAAACCCCTAGCTGAGAATAGCCAAACGGTTGGAAGGCCAGAAAATTGCTACTGCTAACAAATTTTACATAAGAAAGCTGATGAGGCCAATAGCAGACTACATATTAGCTTTTTCAGAGAAGGGAAAGACAAGTTACATCTCCTTACAGCAAGATGCTAAGCGGTCCTCTTCATCTTGTCTCTGAAGTTTCAAGTTGTGCAAATGGATTTTGTTTGTTTTATAATTGAGAATTATACATGACCTGCATGCAACTGGGCTGACTTGAAAAACAATAGCAAAGGTGAGAAAAAGACTGCCATCTAAAACGTCACTACCAGGTTAAAAATCTGTAAATATTCACAGAGGCTGAAGAGATGTGTTGCTTCTCAAAGAGCAAAGTGATCTGTTTCCTATTTCCCCCTCCCCATTATAAAACCAAAAAAGCGAATGCACCCTTTAATTTTAATGTTGCAACTTTTTACTGATAGTAATTTTCTTAGGAGTGAAAGATATGTACTGTGTACTGCGCTAACTTATAAGACTGATATTTTCCCTGCTGAAGTTCTGTTTAGTCTTTATCTTCTATCCATTCTGATTGGATACAAAGGATATAGTGACATCTACAAATTGACAAAAGCTATTAAAGTTTTAAAAAGTAATTTCAGTAGCAACTCTGGAGCTACTGCTCAGAGGAATTATTTTTAAGACCCCATTTTAGGGCATTTAAAACTTTCTGGGGGGGGGGGGGGGGGGGGAAAATCACTAAAAATATCATGTTTGTTTTAAATACTTTAAGAAACTTAAGAAGTTTGGTAAAAGCCTGTTCAGCCATTTGAGTTACCAGGAGTGTGAAAAGGAAGACTATTTTATACTTTAAGAAGTTTTAGATCTCTTTATATGCTCAGATTAATTCTAATTTCTGCATTTGAAGTTAAGTGTGTGTATAAAAAAAAGTCTTCAATGAGGAATGTGTGCTCTGAGATTTAAAAAGTCTGGCTGAGAAAGTTAAACAACCGAATACGTAACTTTATGGCTCAAATTTTACGTGTTCGAAAAGTCAAAAAACTGATAGCTATGGTTCCCCCAGAAACCATCACTTGGCCCTCTTAGAAAATACTGTATTCATGAATCATCCTAAATTCATGAAATATTGCATATGTACAAGAAGGTTAAATTCCAGCTGTAGTGGGAATCCTATAATTTGATTACTTTTGTACATGTAAAAAACTGTAATGTCACATTAAAGTACTTGCTTTTTACTTTTGGCATAAGATTCCATTTCACATCTGCTTTTTGTCTCATTTAATGTGTGCACAATACTTTGAAGATCTAATCCACTATATAAGTGCTAAGTATTTAACATTTAAGTTAATTCTCATGCTTGTACGAGGTGCCAGACTGATTGAACAGGTACGCCACAAGTAGTACACAATGCTCACACTATTCTAAACATATTTCTACCTTGAATACATTTTAAAAAGGTTGCTTGCTTTCCAAGAGGGCATATACCTAATTACGGCTATGTTTTAGCCTCTCCCACCAAACTCCACTCCTCCCCTCCCAGCAGAAACAAAGATTCTTTCTAGGTAGAGAGAAACAGGGGGATAAAGTTTCTCTACTACTCCCATGCAGCTGCTTGGATCAGCATTAGCATTTTAACAGAAATGTAGCTCTATCCTTCATCTCAACTGCCAGGGTAAGAAGTAGCATGTAGAGAGGAATGAAGACATGACAAAGCACAGGTAAGCTACAGTGATGTCTCCTCTGGATTGCTAAAAGTGGAAAAACAACATAGCTGCTTTGTGCCTACAGATGGCACAAGCATACAGCAGAACACTTTTAATTTGCCCTAATGACTGGGAGCTCCACTGACAATATCAATTTGGTGAATTAGCAAGAGAACAAACATCTATTATGATGCTTGTAAGAAATCAGCCAATTAAAAACTGGCAAGTAAAGGGCAGATGGGGATAGTCAACTATTCTTCCTATAAATTTACTTTTTTAATATATATATTTGTCTCTGCTGTCCTGCCCCCTTCCCTTACCCCACCCCAGGATTCATTTTATGTTCTTTTCTTAAATTGCAGGTTCTCTGACTCAGGCATTGTATTTTCATACAAATCAGTGTACTACCTACCACAACAGGGCACAAGACCTGACTTGGATCCCAAATGCTACCACAATTTTTTAAATAATAATGGTAGTTGGATGTAGTGTATAACAAAAGTGTATTTTGATCATCAACTATATTTTAGCTTTATTATACTTCATAATACATTACTAAGTGTATTTAGTATGTTTTGTAAAAATAATGAAACCTTATTAATATAGAACCTTATTACAACATCTGCTATTCAACCCATGAAAGGAATTGAGAGACAACCAATTTTTTGCACAGATTAAGAAGTGTGCAGTTCAGCAAGGTTCTATGGAATCTGATATGATTCATGGCACACTGCTGTAAAAAAAAAATTTTAAGCACCTACATTTAAACTAGACAACTTTTCATGCATTTTTACACAGAACTTGAAGTTCACATTTAAATATTGGAAGTTAATGTGTTAGTTACTAAAAAATGAGAGCATAGATCTATTGTGTTTTTCAAACTCACATTGATGTGTTTTATTTCAGGAAGTGAATAAAGCAGTTGATATTTTAATCTCTCTCTCAGCCACAATTAAAAAAATAATCTACTGAAAAACTTCAGACTCTCACACTGCAAATATGAGAAAGCACCATTTTGTTTACACAAATGTAATAGCTATTTTTAAAAAATAGCTATCAAGTTATTTAAAGCTCCAGTATTATAGAAAAAACAGATTATTGAGAGAGTGAAACCTGGGGGAAAAAAAACAGTTCACGTTTTTGTAAATAAAGATCTGCAGAGTTGAGGAGATTACGAAGGATGAATGCTTACACAAATGGTCATTTCTTAATGTGACTGTTCTATTTTGGAAAAGTATTGTCCCATGAGGTCTTCCCTTTGCCTACAGAGCCAGAAGAGTAACTAAGGGACTGTCTTCATCTGTTCAGCTTTTTGATTGAACAATGCTAGTCAGACATTCCACAATCTCACAAAAGCCAAATACAAAGGTCAATTGTTACTGCTAAATGTTCGCAAATATGTAGCAAAGAGGATGAAAGTTTGGAAAAAAGAAAAAGGCAACAAAACAGTTTAAATATGGCTTTTATGGCTACTTCTATGGGCAACTGGGGAGGAGCAGAAAAGTGTTTTCTTTAGACCTAGGCTCTACTTCAGTATTTAAAAATGTGTCAATAACCGTGTATGTCTGTATTTTCTTTTATGCAGTCAGGACAATGTCATCCTGACATATGAACTTTTATTTTCAGATTATACTTTCCTTTATTGAGGTCAGGAAGAAACATATTAGAATCAAAAGATATAAAGTCTGTGTAAATTCAATTGTATCATACTCAACAGGCAGAAGAAAGGCAGTCTTTCTTAAAATTCAGATTAGTTCAACTGGGTGATGGAGGGAGGAAAAAAAGTGTTAAAGTGAGCTTACCCCACCATAAAGAAATGTGAAACTTCATTTCTGCCCCAAAAGAGATGTAACTGAACATTATTTCTTACATTTCCAAATTCATGGGAAAATGTCACCATTTCACTTGGAAAATTAAAGATTTTTAGAAATTGTATTTATTAGTAATTGATATATCAGTTTATATCATAGCCACCTAAGGTCTGATCCTAGGAAGTACAGAGCAACCCTTCAAAACTCAAATTGACTTCGTTCAATACCTTCCAGAATGAGGCCGTTAACTCCTACAATCATCTCCTTTTGCAATTAAGTTGTGCAAGAACTGTTATAATGCTGACAGTGTACGTTCTATTAAAACATTACAACAGGGACAGAGTGCTCTTCTCTAGCAACTGGCTTATTTCTTTAAAAAGAATTGAAAGGTATTCATGAAGTGTAAGGGATTTGAATACACTTTAAAAGTGCTGTACATTAAGAATAGTTAGAGATATCTATAGCCTAGTGTAGTTATAAGCTTTGTGAAATTCCAATGTTTGAGTAACTTTTGTTTAGTTCATGAATGCCTGAAGATGATACAACAGCTAAGATTTACTTTATATCCTAATATCATTATTTGTTTATACTGTAGTAGTGCTCAAGGACCCAATCATAGATCAGGGTCCCACTGTGCTAACATTCTACAAAACACAAAGTGACAGTCCCTGTCCATGAACAGCTTCCAATTGTAGCAGAGTAGCAATCCACACATGCCCTGTTTTAGTAATTAACTATAGCCTACTGGGGGGAGGGGGGAATGCATTCACTTTTTCATGACAGTTAATTTTATAAAATGGAAAAGAATATATTTTGTGGAGCTGTAAACCTGCTAAATGGTTTGTGAGCAAAAAACCCTAGAGAAATACTTTTTAAAAGAATCAGGATTCCCTGATTAATAGATTCTATTGTAATTTCAAAATCACCGAGCTGTTAAAGAACAAATATGTGAAGATTAGATCAGAATATGCTCTACTTTAGTTATCAAAGGCCATCTGGCAAAATTACTGAACAAAAGAGATCATTTTATATTTAAATATGATTTTCATATTGACATTTAATTCATATCAAACCGGCTTGATCAACAGAGACCCATGTAACATCTTACTAACACATAAAGAGGTATTTTCCCCACACACACTGAGGTGAAGTGCACCTGAACTAAAAGTTTGGAAATAACACAAGATTTCTAACTCTGAAGAGAACAAACTATCAGGAATACCTGAAAGATTATAACGTGGCGTTAAAGCAGTATGCTTTGCTAACCCATCTTTGACAATGGGATTGAGTGGAGACAAAAGCAACAGTCTCTGAGCATCCCAAAGACAACACAGGGCCCGATTTTCAAAAGGTACTGAACACCTAAAATTTTACCTGAAGTTGCTAGAAGCTAAAGGTACTCAGCACTTTTAGTTTCCACACCACTCACTGATATAACTATACCAACATAAACCCAGTGTTGACACAGCTATGTCATCAGAAGAGTGCTTCTGTCGACATATATAACATTGTTCAGGGAGGTAGTGATCCTAAATCAACAGAAAAGTCCCTTCTATCAGGTTATGTGGCATTTACGCTATGGGTCTATGCTGGCATAGCTATGCCAGTACAGTCGCTCTAATGCAGACATACCCACTGTACAACACGCAACATCACTACAGAAAAACTTTGGTGGATTGCCTCTTTCCTGCATGGGAACTCCTCTCCAAAGGCAAGTTTGGCCTTTTAAACCTCATAATGCAATAGATGGGAATAAATCCAGTGGGGCGCTTCCTGTAGTAACTCCTTCCCTAAAGGACCTAGAAGGAAAGTGTCTCAGTTTACAATCTAAGACTTAGCACACAGCAAGACTTAAAAAATAAAATAAAATAAAAAGTTCAGTTTTACTTCTCAAAAAAACAAAATAGCTGCTTTACTTTTGAAGGAAGTTCTCCTGGAAGCCAGGAACCTCACTGTTTACTTGAAGCCATTTATTTCCTCCTACAGTTCCAAGGAAAATAATTACACAAATACACTAGAGGAAGCACTTATATAATTCCACTTCAAAGGCATTAACATTTTACTAAAAGGGACATTTTATGCTATGAAAGCAGATCTTTCAAACACAATTAAGGTTTTTTTAAACTGTTTGCTATGGTATATGTATTTTAAATATGTATCTTACCATTTTACAGTTAAGTAAACATGAAAACTACATAGCACAAGCTGTGCCATTCCTACACAACCAACAGTACACGTATAAGTGTTACAATCAGTTTTCTTTAGCACTTTAAACTAATCACTATATGAAGTTCTAGTTATACAAAGAAAGTTCCCAGTATCAGTGCAATTAACTTAATCAGACAAATGTGTCAACCAGATACAGGAGTGTTTTACAGTTACTAACCCACAACCATAAACTGAGTGCAAAGGAATGAGTGTTAGTCTGGATATATTTTTGTCTTATAAATAGGAAATAAATTAAATGATTTAGCTTGAAGATATTATTTGAACCACAATAGCAACTAGAAGCCCCATTGTGCTAGACGAAGAACCTGGGGTTACCCAGTGAAATGAACAGGCAGCAGATTTAAAAACAAACATAAAGAAGTACCTCTTCAAACAATGCAGTCAACCTGGGAAATTCGTTGCCAAGGGATGTTGTGAAGGCCAAAAGTATAACTGGGTTCAAAAGAATTAGATACATTCAGGGAAGATAAGTCCATCAATGACTATTAGTCAAGACAGTCAGGGACGCAACCCCCTGCTCTGGGTGTCCCTAAACCTCTGGCTGCCAGAAGCTGGGATTGGAAGACAGCAGATGGATCACTTGATAACTAACCTGTTCTGTTCACTCCCTCTGAAGCATCTGGCACCAGCTACTGCCAAAAGACAGGATACTGGCCTAGATAGACCATTGGGCTGACCCAGTATAACCATTTTTGTGATGTATAAACACCCTATACACAACTACACTTTGGGACTTGGGCTATGTTTATGTTTTAACTTTCATAATAGCATCTTTGCAAGCAAAAATAGAATGTTTAAAATATTTTAGGAATTTACACAATTAGGTGGTCTACAGAAAACTAGTATTAGTACTCAGGTTTCAGAGTAGCAGCCGTGTTAGTCTGTATCCGCAAAAAGAAGAACAGGAGTACTTGTGGCACCTTAGAGACTAACAAATTTATTAGAGCATAAGCTTTCGTGGACTACAGCCCACTTCTTCGGATGCATAATACCCTATCCTTTAGTAAGGCACTGAACAACAAACAAATGCAAATAAAAAGGTAACAAAAGCCTACTGAAGTAGATGAAAATAGATGGAGGGGGTGGCGGAGGAGTACAGCAGAACCCCATTTATCTAATTAACTGGGATCAGGGACAGATAGGATATTCTTCGCATAAGCCCAAGAATAGGAAAGTGCAAGGCTGCAGCGCCATCTCGTGGTCACACGAGAGATCACCCGCTTCTGGACCTGTGCGCTGGTTGTTTGGTTAATATGGAAAGCTGGATAATTGAATGGTGGATAAATGGGGTTTGAAAATATTTAAAGATCAAGAAAGAATATTACCTTTCAAAAATATGGGGAGTGGAGGAGAGGAAACGCTGTTTGTCAAGCATTTTTTCTTGATTTCTAAAACTATTTTTAATAGATGATTCCCTGTCCTGCTCCGTTTCAATTTATTGTGCTGTGTCTGCAGTTAGTCTGTCCATTTTAACACTTCATGAAGTCTTTGATAAGTTTCACTTTGCAGTTCATAGCTCACATAAAAGAGTAAGCTTCTGAGCTCCCAAGATGGCATGCTTCACTCTATCCTTTTATGGTGTATGATCCAGGGCTGCAGTGTGAAAACAGCATACTGCTTTGTACATTTAATTGGCTGCAATGTGCAACACATGCTGTAGTGAAGCAGCAATTAAGAAGCTGGCTGACCCCAAAAGGATTGCAGGAAGGGTGGATGTAGCGTACTGTAGTTAAGCAGCAGTCCCCTCTAAGGCTGAGGGGAGGCTAAGCAAATAATCATATGCTAAGCTGGAAAAACAAACAAACAAAAACAAAAAAGTAATAACCTTACACTGTTCAAGTTGGACGCCAGAGTAACAAGCAGTCAAATGTGTTATGACTCACCCAACTTCTACAGGTTAACAACAGTCTATTTCTTATTTCTATGCTGGTCTAGAAGCGCTGCCTATTAAGATTGCCTGACACTTCCCATTATAAGACTCCACTTTAAATTACTTATACCTTCACCAAACTTTAATCATTTGGGCATCTGCCTCAGGCAATTTTTTTTTTAAATTGCCACTAAGGTCAGCCATTCCCAAGAACAAGGCTAGGGAAAAATACATTATGCCTATGTTAAAAAATGTTTGCAATCTTTTCTTTGAAAGGCTCTAGTACCCCCATACTCTAGAGCACTTGAAATTTGATAGAAGGGGCCTTTGTTTCAAGGATGTGCCTTTGGCCATCCCTGTGAAAATCCAGTCAAATTTAGTCACGTTATAAGCATCTGGGAGGGAGGGGGGGGGGGGGGGGGGGGTCACAATTCACAAATGCTTAGCAGAGACTTAAAGTTTAAACAACTAAAATCTCCAAAGATTCTATCCACACTGAGCATGCTCCAGCCCGGGGATAAGCAGAACTTTCCCTGCAATTGTTGCTTTGGGCTGCTGCAGTCCATGTAGGGGCCAGTCTTGGCCCTGGAAGTGAAAGCAGAGAGATTCTCTCTCCTGTGCTCTCAGTGACCACCCTACTGGGCCCAAGAAGCGTGAAGCTGCAGATTCAAATGCAGAGGGGACGCAAAATGGATCGGCAGGGCTTGGGGAAGTAGATTGGGACAAGGATCTTGGTGTGGGGGCAGACTAGGACTGGAAATTCAAAAGGAAGAAGGGGGAAGGCTGAGATCAGATGAGGAACAGAGAATAAGATTCTGGGAACAAGTGGGGTGGGGAGGCTGAGGTGAAGGGGAGACAAATCTTACAAGGACCCAAGGGGAGGGGGACTATCTAGGCACACAGACTGGGATAAAGAGCGGGGGGGGGGGGCGGGGAAGAGGAGAGAAACACAGGTTGGAAGGACTCTGGGGAGAATCACTGGTTCCCAGTCTGACTGGGAACATGGGCAGGGCACAACTGTGGGCAAGAGGGAAAGGAGAGCGGTAGATTAGACAAGGAACAGGGCTGACGGAAGTGGGACTACTGGGCAAGGAGATTGGGACTGGGAGCCTGGATAGGGAAAGAAAGGAGAGTGGACCTGGAATGAGAAACCTGTGGAGCAGAACTGGACTGATCTGAGGAAGAGAATGGAAATGGGATGATGTGCCATGGATTTGAAAGAGGCAGGACTCTGACAGGGAACTGGTCAGAATAGATCAAGCTTGGGAATGGGGGAAATCAGGTCACAGGTTGTCACTAATAGTGCGTTTCTCATTTTTTAGGTGCCCAATCTGATATTGTGGGGTCTGATCTGCAGAAATGCTGAACCCTCACAGGTGCAGCTGACATCAGTGGGAGCTGAGCTTGAATATGAAGGGCTACATAATGCAAGTACTCTGGGGGAAATAATAAAATAAAATAAAATCAGGTCTTAGGTGTCTCAAACTGGGTACCCAAAATTATTGGATACTTTTTACCTTTATCTCTGTCCTCAGCTCCTCATCTGTAAAGTGAGGTTAACACTCCATCAAAGAAGTTTTAAGAAGATAAATTAATGTTTGTAAAACGTTAGATACTATAGCGATGAGACCAAGGAAAAGACCGAGCTATAGACCGAGGAAATTAAAAATTCGGTGTAGAGCAGTGTTTGAACAGTAAGCAATGTGTAAGGCATGGAGCCACACATTGAACAAGAAGAAAACAAAATATTGACTAGCTGCTCATTAAGTGTGCACTGAATGATTCAAGGGACCGGGGGGGGGGGGGGGGGAAAGGAACACAAAACATAATTAAAGACTGGATACATACAGGTGGATGAATTAAGTATGCACAACCTTCCTTAATTCTGGCATTTCTTAACTCTTGACTTCTTCAATTTACAACCTTAAACAACATCCTTTCAAATACAGTTTGTGTATAATTTTATACTTAATCTCATTTTATTTATGTTTAACCATGCAGTAGATGCTGTTCAAAAATGTTTGCCATATACTTACACTGACAAATAGTTTCCCCAGAAACTATATCCACTCATCTAGATATTTTATTTCTAATGCACGAACCATCATGGTATTTTGGCAACACAATTAGATAAAGCCAACCATTGGCCTGAAAGAGCCCTTGTCCTAACACACAGCAAGAGCGCATTCTCACATTGCAGTGCATTACAAACAGCTAAGCGGTAGTTCAACTGAAAACAGAGTCTTCTTTAGAGAGAAGACAACAGTAATACACCAAAGAAAAACAAAGTTCATATATTTTACAGAAATTAAAGTTCTTGCAAAATACATATTAAAGTATGGCTTTAGACAAAAAGTGGTTACCTACTTTAATGTAACTCTTGTTATTTGAGATGTGCTGCACATGTCTAATCCACTGCAGGTATATGTGTGTGCCTCATGCACAGTTGTCAAGAGAATTTTTTCCCTCAGCAGTACAGGTCAGGATGGTCAAGTGCCCTCCACCGATGTGCACCACTGCATGCCCATATAAAAGGGAAGAGCCACCCTTGATCCTCCTCAGTTCCATCTTACCAGATAGACTCTAACAGAGTGGAGGAGGACAGTGAGGTTGTGGAACGGACATGTGTCTCATCTCGAAGAGCAACAGTACGGAAAGGCAGGTAACTGTTTTAATTTGAGTGACTGCACATCCATTCCACTGTAGGTGACTCATAAGCAGATTAACGTGGAGGCAGCCTCAGACTCTACCTCAATAGCAACGGTAAAACAACTTGTCTAAAACTGGCATTGTTCTGGACTGACAGAAAACAGCATAATGAGTAGCGAGAGTGTACTGATGACTAACCAGGTTGCTGCTCTGCAAATGTCTCGAACAGGTATTTGCGCTAAGAACACTGTTGAAGCTGCTTGCGCTCTAGTCGAATGAGCCAATGCTCTAAGGGGTGGTATGTCATTAGCTAATTGGAAGCACCGACAAGAGAAAATGCAAGAGGAAATCCCGAGTTGAAACCAGTTTGCCTTTCATCCTGGCTGCAATGGCAGCAAATAACCGCACTGAACACCTAAAGGTCTGGCATGGCCCAAGTAGAAAACCCCTGCTCTCCTCACATCCAATGAATCAAGCGTCTGTTCATCAGGAAAGACATTGGTAAATTCATTGCCTGATTAATGTGGAAATTTGAAGCCACCTTTGTCAAGAATTCTGGGTGAGGGCAAATGTAAACTTTATCCTTATGGAAAATTGTATAAGGAGGGTCTGAAACCAAGGCTCCCAGTTCACCCACTCTCCTTGCTGAGGTTATTGCTACCAAAAACACCACTTTCTTAGAGGGGTGGAGTAGGGAGCAAGCCACGAGAGGTTCAAAGAGAGGCGCCATTATTTTGTTAGCACAAGATTGAGATCCCATGAGGAAACAGGTTCTTGTATTGGAGGGTATAGTCTGTACAAACCCTTTTAGAAATCTAATAGTTACGGGGTTGGAAAAAAGTTATTTACTACCTACCCACTGGAGGGTGGAATGCCAAAATCACTCCCAAATATACTTTAATGGAACTGTTAGACCTTGCTGTTTTAGGTGCAATAGATAATCCAAAATGCGGTTAATGGAATCATGTACTAGAGACACACACTTCTCCGCTGAAACCAGATAGAAAAAATGTTTCCATTTGGCCAGATAAGTATGCCTAATTGAAGGCTGTCTGCTATTCAGAAGCACCTCCTGAAATGTTCTTCAAACCAGCCACTCCCAATGGTGCTAGCCAGGAACCAGTCACACTGTCAAGTGGAGGGCCTGTAGGCTGGGATGGAGCAGACAGCCATGGTCCTGAGAAATCTCATCTGAATCTAATGGGAGGGGTAGAGGAAGCCTCACTAATAATGCTAACAGGATTGAGGCCATGCTGCTGCTATATGTATGCAGCAAGCATGATCCTGCTTGTCCTTGAACAGGACTCTGGATAGTAATGGTATCAGAGGAAAGGTCACATACACCAGGGAATTCATCCATGATAGCAGGAAAGCATCCAGAGACCCAGTGCTGTGATTCCCCTTGAGAGCAGCACTAGTGGCATTTTCTGTTGACCCTTGTTACAAAACAGGCCCACTTGGGCAGTTCCCCACAGCTGGAAGATGGATATGGCCACATCCAGATGAAATGATCATTTAAGACCTTCTTAAGCAATTTGCAACTTATTCTGCTTATTACACAGAACTCCTAAGGCAGAACTGCCTTCTGGCACAGTTGGTAAGAATGCACCCCTCCCTACTTGTTAGCAGAGAATATAGAAACTATGTTTATGTGAACACTGACAGATTCCCCCTCCCTCCCTCCCATGTGGACAGAAGGCTGAGCAGGCTAGATGGGTAGCACATACAGTAGAACCTCAGAGTTACAAAATGACTGGTCAACCACAGACCTCATTTGGAATTGGAAATACGCAATCAGGCAGCAGCAGAGACCAAAAAAAGCAAATACAGTACTGCACCATGTTAAATGGCTAAAAAAAATAAAAAGGAAAAGGTTTAAAGATGTATTTGACAAGGTAAGGAAACTGCTTCTGTGCTTGTTTTATTTAAATTAAGATGGTTAAAAGCAGCATTTTTCTTCTGCATAGTAAAGTTTCAAATCTGTATTAAGTCAATATTCAATTGTAAACTTTTGAAAGAACAACCATAATGCTTTGTTCAGAGTTACCAACAACCTCCATTCCTGAAGCGTTTGTAACTCTGACACCAACATTGATTTGGGCATAAGCTTTCGTGGGTAAAAAACGAAAAGCTTATGCCCAAATAAATGTTAGTCTTTAAGGTGCCACCGGACTCCTTGTTGTTTTTGTGGATACAGACTAACACAGCTACCCCTCTGATACTTGTAACTCTGAGATTCTACTGTAGTTCCTAGATGTTTGTACTAGTCCTCAGATCCTGTGAGGGCAACGTCCCTTTCACTTGTAGGATTCTGATGCGTTCCTCCCCCTTCCCCAACCCACAGACAAGATATATGTGACCAACGTGAGTGATGGCTGCACAGAAACAAAGAACTCCTGTACAAACATTCTGAGGACCTGCCCACCTGTTCGGAGAGGACAAAATTACCTCTAGAATGTGAAATAATCTGTCTAGACATTGACAATGGGGGGCATAGACTGAAGCTAGCCAATCCTGAAGCCTCCTGAGGCGCAGTCTGCTGTGTTGTGCCAGAGAGGTACATGCTGCCATCTGCCCCAGAAGTCTGAGGCAAATGTGTGCTGTAGTAATGGGATATGCTTTTAAATTCAATAAAAGGGTTTGGAGCACTTGGATTCTTGAAAGGGGCAGAAACATTCTGCTTTGTATAGCACCTGGGAGTGTTCCGATAAACTCTATTCTTCATATAGGTTTTAGAATTGATACATGTCTTAACTGAGTAAGACCCAATGCATTGAAGGTGGACAGAATGATGGCCATGCTGGACAGCACTTGAAAGTGAGACTGGCCCCTCACCAACCAGTCATCCAAATAGGGGAATACACAGATTCCCAGTCTTCTCAGATATTCAGCTACTGACTCCACACACTTTGTGATAGCTGATGGAACACATTACCAATTCACAGTGCTTCCATTTGGCCTATGAACCTGAGGAACTTGGAGCAGTCTGGACGGATCACTGTATGGAAGAAAGTGTCCTTTAACTCAAGAGCAGCATACCAGTTGCCCTGTTCCAGGGAAGGAATGATGGGAGCTAGGTGTAACCCCGTAGAACTTTACTTTCTTCAAGTACTTGTTTAACTTACTTAGACCTAAAAATAGGTCCGACTGCCTTTTGCTTTGGGAATAAGGAAGTAGAGGAATAAAAACCCTCCCCCCTGAGGAAGGGAGGAACTTCCTCTATTACTCCTGCTAGAAGGAGAGACTGGACCCTCTGCTGAAGAATGGTCTCATGAGACTGATCCCTGAAGAGGGACTGGGGACAAAAACAAATTCAAGGGATTACCCCAGATCCACTATGCTGACGTTGTACCGATCCAATATGACGCGAGTCCAAATATGGAAGAAGTGGGATAGATAACTGGCAAAGGTATGGGTAGGAACAGATTGGTCTGCAAGTACTGGTATGCTGCCCTTGACAAGCCTGTCAAAATGCATGTTTATACTGTGCTGTTGGTCAAGAGGAACCGGCTATTGCATGATGGGGGCAGTGGTCACCTCCGGTAATTCCTGCACCTTTTTCTCAGCAGGTCTTGGGGCCAAGGTATAAAGCTCTTATATCTATGAGCCTATCAAGAGTGGAATAGTTTCGTCTTTGTTGCTGATGTGTAACTTCCAAGGGATTTCAGTGCTACCCTTGAATCTTTTAGGCCGTGCAGTTTATCGTCAGTCTTTTCCAAAAAGAGGGATGGACCCTCAAATGGCAAATCCTGGATGGTCTACTGTACTACAGGAGGGAGACCAGAAGATTACAGCCATGATCACCACCTCATAGAAATAGCAGATGCCCTGGAACAAGCTGCTGAGTCTGCTGCATCCAAACTGTTTTGATGAGCTGTCCTTTACACCAACTTACTCTTCTCTACCATAAGAGTGAACTCTTGCCTGGAATTCTCTTGTAGCCTATCTTTAAACTTCATGATGTGTTCCCATAGGGTGAAGTTGTCACAACTTAGGAGAGCTTGCTGATTAGCAATTCTTAGCTGCAGCCCTTCTGTCAAAGTTTATGATCAAACAGGTCCAGCCTCTGATTCTTTACTCGATGCAGGGAGACCCTGCCTCTCCCGCTAGTTAGCTGCTGCCTCCACCCAAGAGACAAGGGGCAGGTGAAAGTAGAGGTCTTTTAAGCCCTTAGAAGGACATAGTATCACCTCTCTGTCTATTTCAATGTAGTCAGTAGAAGGGGTCTGCCAAAGCATTTTAACTGGTTCCAGAATTGCTTAGTTAATCAGGAGCGCCGCTCAGAAGGGTCCCGCAGAAGCTACAATGTCTACTGGTTTGGGGGATTTCTGGTGGACCTCTTCTGCTTGAATATCTAACTGAGTCCTTTTTAAGCAGTTCTTTGTCAGCCCTGTAATCCTCTGGTGGTGAGAAAAAAAAAATATTTGCTCACCATTTCTACAAACTCATCTGGAGATGAGGAAGGACACTCCAGGACACTGAGGCAAGGTTGATATGCCTCTTTCAGTGGAGAAGCTGTCTAAGCAACTGCCAGTTGCATGGTACCAGGTATCTGAGAACCCTGTCTGTGGTGCTGATGAACTTGGAACCCTTGAGGAAGTCAAGTCAGAAAGATGAGGAGAGGTTCTAGCAAGGGGAGGGACACCCCATAGTGTCCAGAATGGCCACAGACACGGTGGTGAGCCCCATTTCTGAATCTGACAAAGATGACTGAGTCCTGCAATCATGGTGGAGCAGAACCTATGTGGACAGGAGACAGGTAAACCAAACCCAGAGGTATCAGTACCGGGCATATTAACTGCTGTTTGCCCTTGGAATATACTGGCATCCTAGGTACCAGAAGTAGAATTGATATTGAATGCTCTTGTGGAGCTAGAGTATGGATTACAGTCACTGATACCGTCTGAAACCCCTTCTGCACAGATGGGGACACTGGTAACGAAAGGTTAAGTAATTCTTTCATCGAAGCATATGCTTGTGCTGGCATCAATACCAGGACTGGGTCTTGGGTCTGACAAATAGAAACTTCAGGGATTGGCCTCGTTGGACCTGGCACAGGTTCTGGAATTGACAAACCTCTCTTTGCAGCAGAGGAACACTCCAGGGAAAGCTTCCCCTCAGAGTCCCTCCAAGAGATCTTGCTTTTAGCTGGACGAGGTACCAGGTCCTTGTCAGATCTGTCTCTCTTCTTCGGTGTTGGAGACATAGAACATAGTACTGAAGACATCTCAGGAGGCACACTCTGCTCCAATAGTGCCATACTCTGAGTGTGCTCTGAACCTTACAGCTCCAATGGAGGGCGAAGTGCCACCTCCATAAGGAGACACTTCAGTTTTGCTGCTCTGTCTTTGAGTGAGCCTTAAACCCTCTGCAAATGTGATACTTGTCCCTAATGTGGGACACCCCCAGACAGAAAATTCAGGCAGCTGAGGTGTGGGTCACTGACTGGCATCAGTCTGGCATATAACCAGAGAACTTGGACCCCAGAGAGCGAGGCATGGCTCTAATATCAAAAATAAAATTGGGTAAAACCTCTCTCTAACTACTAAGTGAGAAACGTACCACAGACAAAGAGTGAAGGAAATGAACTTGCGATAGCACGTCTGGAAGCACTTCAACAACCATCACTGGCAGTCAGTAGGAACCGAGTGCACTCAGGGGCAGGTCTGTCCTCTTATACCAGCAAGTAGTGGTGCACAGTGGTGGAGGGCACTCGAGCTGCCCTGACAGGTACTGCTGAGGGAAAAAGTTCTCTGACAATTGTGCCAAAGGCACGCACACACCTACTATGGCATAGACATGTGCAATTACTCTAAGAAGAATTATTGTTCAAAGTCATACTCTGATTAGCTAGTTTGGCCTTTCTGGTGATTTGAGAGTAATGTACCAACTACTGATGAATGCAACGCTGGTACCGCTCATCACTGACAAATTAATTAAATGCACATAACTGGAAGTCACTCAAACATGGTTTATCTTCTAGTCACTCATCTCTCAGAGCTTCCTTGTCTAAGACAATTCTGATAAAAAAGTGTACACCTAGGAACAAGTTTAACTTCACATATCTGAGTCATCCCATTGACTTGAAACAGACTATTCGCATGAGTGAAGTTCAGCATGTGCCTCAATCTTTTCAGGATTGAGTATCTCTAACAATCTTCTTAAGCTTCCTTTAACTTCCACTGCCATATTGTCTACTGCAGGGGTCTCCAAACTACAGCCCGCAGGCCGGATCCGGCCCGGGGCTTCCATTTGTCCGGCCCTCCAAACAACGGGAGGAGAAGCGAACAGCTGAGTAGGCACCCGGAGCAGGCAGGGGGTGGGGCTGCCGCACAGCTGAGCTGTGAAGAGGGGTGAGTGCCTCTGGGAGCCAGTGTCCCCCCCAAAAGGGGAGCGTCGTTGCTGCAGCCGAGCAGGTACAGGGAGAAGCAAACAGGCAGGCTACAGCTGAGTAGGCACAGAGAGCAGGCAGGGGGAGGGGCTGCCGGCAGCAGCTTGGGGGGGGGTGAGGGGGGAAGCTCAGCTGAGCTGTGCGGAGGGGTGAGTGCCCCCGGGAGCCAGTGTCCCCCCAAAAGGGGAGCCAACTTAGGGGAGAGTTGCTGCTGCAGCCGAGCAGGCATGGACCCCTGCCTTAGAGTAAAAATACAAGCCAGATGCTTAATTACATCTCCAATAAATGGAGTAAAGAAGATGGAAATTAACAATTTCATAATGGTTAAATTTTAACTACAGCACTAATAGAACCAAACAGTATTTGTATGATACAAAAGAGTTTTTAGAAATAAAATAAAAATCATTTCACTTTTTTTAAATGTATTGACAAATAGTGTGATTTCACAGAACCTGCATCGATTAATTTTTATACCTGATTTAGAATTTAATGCAACACTGACACAGTAGAGTAGTGTTGTTTTTTTAAACGATTTTGCATATACAGTGGAACCCTGCAATAAAGCGCCCCGCAATAACGCAAATTCAGTTATAACGCGGGGCGAGTCCAGCGGGCGCGAGGCATTTGGGGTCTATGCCCCGGCAGCTGCAGCAGGAGTGACTCTCCCTGCAGCCCCAGCACACCCCTGGGGTTCTCACCTCTGTCCCGGCTGGGCCGGCTCCAGCCCGCAGCCCGCGTCCTTCCCTCCCCACCGACTGATAACTTTCAAATACCTTGCAGGCGGGACTGGCGCAGAGCCCTCCCCGCAGGCGGCGCAGCAGGAGAGGCCGAGTGGCGAGCGCCCCGGCCAGGGCTGCCCTGGGGGAAGGGGGGGGGGGGGGAAGGCAAGTGGGGCAATTTGCCCCGGGCCTCACAGGGGCCCCGCGAGCCTGGGCCCGGCAGCAGTCTGGGTCTTTGGCGGTGGGGGGCCCTTCAGTGCTGCCGAAGACGTGGAGCGACTGAAGGGCCTCCCGCCGCTGAAGACCCAGACCGCCGCCTGCTGAGTACAAGCGCCGGAGCTCCCCCGTTTTGCCCCAGGTCCCCTGAATCCTCTGGGCGGCCGTGGCCCCAGCTGAAGGAAGCCCTGGCCACCCCCCTTCTCTCTCTCCCCCCCCACTAGCCAGGGCGCACACTCTGTTGCCCGGGGCATGTCTGCAGCGCAGTGAGTCCTGCTCCTCCTGCCTTGGACAAAACTTCCTTAATGGTTGTAAGTTGAAACCCCACTATAATGCAACCCCGCATTTACCGCGATTGAATTTTTGGACCCTAATTATCGCGTTATAGCGGGATTCCACTGTATTTAATTTCTTTCACGGTCACTTCGGCCCACCAAGCCCCTTCAAAAAAATCTAATATGGCCCTTGTCTCAAAGTTTGGAGACCTCTGGTCTACAGTATTGAAAACTGGAGGCCCCTAGCCCTGCTCCCTTTAGAATTCTAACTTCTTCTCTCTGAAGATTTTTTAAGCATAGCAAAATTGGGGATTGAAAGGAAAACAAATGCTACCATTAAATGATCAAAAACTGTCTACTATATTTTTTACATACTTCAGTAGCACTAAAACATGTCGAAGATATGCATTTCTTTACTATTGATGCACTGCTCTGGTGGTTGGCAGCACAAACCAAGGCATGAATCAATAGCCAAATAGAGCTAAATAAAGCATAACTGCAATGAAGTCAAAGAAGCTTTGCCAAAAGAGAATTTGGCCTATAGAATATAGCTTGCTGCAGTTTACTGCTTAGTTATCCATATATCTTCTCTATCATAATGGCACTTTCAGGCCTAGTAAGCCCCCAGCAATGTTTGTCACCTAACGAAAAAAAAACCTAATCAGGGCTTTGAAAATGTACTGCAGTTTTATTGCATGACCTTCCTTGCAAGGCTTTAGAAAACAAAAGATATGGCTTAAAAAGTACACTAGTCATACTGCAGGTAGCGAAAACAAAAAACACAAGTATTGTGGAAGTCATGATTTGAACACGTTCTTGTCCTAGTTTTTTTAATCAAATAATATTAATACCTTGAATCGGCAATATAGGATAAACTTATCTGCAGCAGTATAGCTGTTTTCTGTGATCTGGCTAAACAAGTGCTGAAAACAAGAGTTTTTGTTTTTCCTTCCTTATTCAGGCAAGGTGCAGACTGTCCCAGTGAAGATACTTTGCATTCTTGCAAGGCAGGGTGCATCCTTCTCTTTATTTCTCTTGAGTTTTCCATAGCTGAAAACCAATTAGTTAATCTATGATCTACTTTATCTTGGAATGGTCACTTAATTGTTAATAGTGAAAAAACTCTGTATTCCTCCATTGAGACTAGGAGGCTTTCTTGTACTCTTACTCTGGTTGGATGTCTGCAATGGTGTCAGATCACAGAAGAGGTAGAAAGGTTCATTTTTCTGCGATCCACTGCCACCAGTGCAGATAAGAGTTGTGACTAGAAGTTCACCACACAAGAAAATGTAAACCTGGGCAGCAAAAGGGAGAACAAGTGAAGGTGGCGAGAAGAACAACCAGTGAGGTAGGAATTCTGAGAAAGATTCTTGGCATCCAGTAACCAAATGCAGTATCAGTTCAGGTGTGGACATTTAAGCCCACAGAGTTTTGGAAAATGGGGGAAGAATCACCAGGAGGTAGCTTTGCACTGTTCCTCTCTACATTCTCCTAGCCTAGGATGCATAGGATGGTTGAATGGGGAATCTTACACATTCCCAGGCACACCAGCACTTTCGCTTTGTAGGCTGTGGATAACATTCAGGACACATTTGGTTAGAGATAATCTGAAAGTGTGTCAGCTCCATTTATGACCTTCAAATTGAACGAACAGGGCTTCTGACTTCCTGTTGAGACATGATTTAGGCTTCTCCTAATATTAAAAACACAAGTATCTCACTATTTAATTTATAAAGGTAACAAAAGTAAACAGCTATATCCTTATTGGGGGGAGAGAAAGACCACTTTTGGTAGGAAGCTGAGACAAGTGCAAAGTACTCCCTGGAGAAAAGTAATAAATAAGCAGTGTATTCCTAGCAACAAGATAAAGAATGAATACTGATTTAGACCTCCAAGGGTGGGGTATTTGGTGAAGGACATGATGATTCCTTTGTGGAAAAGAAATCTTCCTTGAGGATACGTTATGAATTGGTTACGATTAAAGAATTTAGCTTTCAGACTCAGATCTCACAGCTGAACTTGTTTGCAAATCAGCAAGTCTACTGTGAAATTGTTGGCTCTGGAAACATGAAGAGCAAATGGGGAGAGGGAGGATACTTCTGCACAACTGACCAAAACAACCAGTTTCCTGTTGGGCTTTACTCTTCAATCCCCTGGCCAATTGGGCTAGGCCACTACAGACATACCATCCGTTCAAAGTCAGATGTCCCTGTGGTGCTAGATGTTTGGAAGACTGGACAACCAGCATTAGTATGCTTACCTAGAGAATGCTGATGAAGCAAAGGGCCTAGGTCATCCTGGTGCCTAAGTGGATTTCCAAACAGCCTGCTGGTTTCTGTTATAACATGCCATCGGTCCAATTATAATCGGGAAGACACTTCTACCATGTCTGGCTGTTCAGTGATACATTTATCACTGATTGAGAGGGCCTGTAAGAAGAGATCTTACTGACAGGATGAGTTGCAGAATTTGAAGTCTGGACAGTGTACAGCACCAAATCCTCAAGTCCGCAGAGGTGACTTGAAGCTCTGGGGGACTGGTGTAGTTGAGGACCGAAACTATCTGGTTTGAATGGATCAGTTTATTCCACCCTCTTTATCAAGGGAAAAACATTTTTCTACTTTGATGTCTTATCAGAGTCTCCAGAAAAGGATTTATTGCAAAAGGATCAGGGAGCATTCTTCCTCACTCCCATTCCTGTTCACCACTAAGCTAATTAACTAGAATATACTGAAAGTTCTGCGTCCTTCTGTTCCTTCACAGAAAGGGAACTGGATGAGCAAAGTGTCTAGGTAGGGCCCCATCAACCTCTCCCATTTTTGAAGGGCTACTACTTTCATCATCATGATTGTAGTTAAGGTTCTGCAGACTGATGAGTGTCTAAAGGGGAGGGAGGGGAATTTAAAAAAATAAATAAATAAATAATAATAATAATAAAATACTACTGATATACCATACTTTAGATAACACTGGTGCTGTAATAATAGAAACATGACAGTAAACTTCCCTTAAATTGATAGGCACTATAAAATCCCCATGTTCAGTAACCCATGTTCACCTGGTACAGCGTTTCCAGCCCGAACCTCTAGTCTTTAATAAAATGATCTATTTGAGGTTCACAACCCTTATAATTCACCTTGAAAGCTTTCTCTCCAAAAATTGAATAGGGTAAAGGTGGCTCCTAGGAACCACTCGTATGGAAACAGGAATATGGCTGTGCTGATGTCTTGGAGCTTTGGCAGTTAAGGAAGTTTTCCCTGTTTTGGAAAAAAAAGTGTCAAATTCTGTAAAGTACCTTTTCTTCAAAACTAGAAGGCATCACTGACTTGAAATAATTTTTGCCCAGATTCCATCAAAACAGCCAATCTACTCTCAATTAAATCATCTGATTAAGTGGTCAACTGCTAAAATTGATACTTATTAAAAAAACAAAAAAAAACTTGGTGTCACTGATGACTTGTGTAAAGGACAAAATGAGAGAATTCCACAGAAACAGCCTTGAGGGCATAGTCTAGTTCCTCCACAAAATATGTGGGACTACTGAAGGAAAGGGCAATGAACTTTAGCTTGAAAGAAAAGCTCCATCCCCCATGTGCCAGAAAATCCAGTGGACTACAAATGAGATGGCCATAACATTGTTTGGCAGCTTTAGAAAGTCCAGAGTTACGACAATTAACATATTAAAAAGCCACTAGGTGTTTTATAGAGTATTTTCTAGATTATTTGGATAAAATGAAGTGTATGTCTAGGAAGAACTGCTTAGAAAATATACAGGAACAATCAGCTATGATAAGCAGAGCTGCAGCAAACTCATAATTCCTGATCATAGATTATCAGGGTTGGAAGGGACCTCAGGAGATCATCTAGTCCCATCGCCTGCTCAAAGCAGGACCAATCCCCAATTAAATAATCCAACCAATTTTTGCCCCATATCCCTAAGTGGCCCCCTCAAAGGTTGAACTCACAATCCAGGGTCTAGCAGGCCAATGTTCAAACCACTGAGCTATCCTCCCCATCCCTGATGGATTTTCAGTTTTCCTTTTGAAAATTTTCTTCACTCTTCAATTTTCTTTTTGAAGACATGTTTTGTAAGGTTTGAAACCTTTTTCTGCAGCCACATTAGGACAGTGGCAGCCATGAGCCAAGAAGCAGAAAGTCTCATTCTCACATTCCATCTAAATTACATTAAAACAATTAAATATCAGGCTATTAAGAAGGCGCTCCTGTCCCAATAGTACCCACCATCACCAGATAAAGAAACAAATCTTAAGATATCAAACAAAGTTTTCTTTAAATAACATTCTGTTGGGCAAGGAACCACTTATCAAAGTTGTGAATGTGGAATCTATAGTTCTTTATTGTTTTATTTGTATGGTCCCTACTTCTCTATTGTTTATTTGTATGGTTTCTGTCTGTTGCATAATTAATTTTGCAAGATTTATATCAACTAAGGTTGTGGGGTATGATTGGATAAAGAACTGTTTCATAATGGGCTAGGATTGGTTAAAAATACTGTTTTGGAATACTTTAGTTCAAAATTATTGGCTAACATATAGCTAAGCAGGACTCAAGTTTAACTACATAAACTGGGGTCCAAAAGGAAGTTCTTTGGAACCAACTCCAGGACACAATCCAAGATCAGAGCTGCCAGACATCAACACCCTGCCAACTATATCATGCAGAAGCTGGAGTCCCCAGATGACCTGATCCTGACTGGCCACTAGGAAAAGTTCATCTACCTTATCGGGAGTGGTGAGCATTATATGCTTAGCGTGTGCATTCTCTTTTGGTAACTTAATAAATAGAAGCTAAGGATATTACTGTGTAAGGCTCTTTCGCTGGTAAAAGCCCCCACAAGCCCACAGAATACTATACCTTGAGCCCTAAGAACTGGGTAAGGATGGCCCTGAGCCTTTGGAACAGGGTAATAGTAGGTGCCTTTTTCCCGGAGCCCTAGGAAATGGGGGAAAGAAAGAGAGAGTGCCTAAATTAACTAGATTACACCTTGAGCCCACGGAAGGGTAAAGGTGGGGTGCCCTAGAGTTTACAGGTAACACTTTAGGGATACACCAGCCTCCAGAGAGAGGATGTTGTAGAACATGAAGAAGCACCTGCGTACACTTATTAGAATTCCTGTTAGCCACGTTACACATGTTCTAGCCAAAAGCATGCTTAAAAACACAATTTTTACATCAGGAGATTTCCAGCATAAGGTAATAGTCAAGAGTTGAGTGAACCTGTAAGAATTTGTACTGATATTCATTCTTCCGAAAAAAATCCTTTTATAGCTATTTTCAATTTGTAGAGGGCAGCGTGCAGTGTTTTAGCTACTTGTCTAACAAGAGAGTAATAGTCCTGCATCAGGCAATCCTTTGAGAGGAATCCTTAGCTTATATATTAGAGGGAGGGTCACTGTAAACCAGGGGTAGGCAACCTATGGCATGGGTGTTGAAGGCGGCATGCGAGCTGGTTTTCAGTGGCACTCACACTGCCCGGGTCCTGGCCACCGATCCGGGGGGCTCTGCATTTTAATTTAATTTTAAATGAAGCTTCTTAAACATTTTAAAAACCTTATTTACTTTACATACAATAGTTTAGTTATATATCATAGATTTATAGAACGAGACCTTCTAAAAACGTTAAAATGTATTACCAGCACGCAAAACCTTAAATTAGAGTGAATACATGAAGACTCAGCACAGCACTTCTGGAAGGTTGCCGACCCCTGCTGTAAACTTCCCCATTCTTTGAAAAGGATTGAAGGAATGGAAGCATTTTAGCCTTTTCTGAGTCCAAGAACAAACCTTTCAGTTGAAGGTGGGGTTTGTGACTTCCTTTGAAGTATATTGCACCTTCTGGGAAAGTCAAGTAAAGGGATTAGAGTCAAAGCTCCACCTTGATTGCTGGGAAAGCTTCATTCAGGTATGAAATCACATCAGGCCTCTCCTATCTCACATCCACCTAATGCTGCAAAGGATCGAAGTGGGATTTTTGCCCTTCCAATACCTCAGCTAAGGAATGTGTGGGCTCAGTGGCTTCTCTTAAGGAGCAGTCTGTGATAGTACAGAAACTGGGCTCAGTGGGAAACTAAGGAGGTTCCTCTGAACAGCAGCCTGAGTGTAAATGCCACAAACGAGCCTGTAATCAAGGCCTGTAACATACTACTTATACACAATGCATTTATGGTTCTCTTTGGAAGTCTTCTACTTCTTTTAGTTTTTTTGAGCCAAAAAATGGAAGAGTGGTGCTTCACTAAAAGAAAAGAAAAAAAATATGCAGAGTGCTATTGAAGCACCATTTTGAAAGTAAAAACTATGACATGGTGCACAAGAACTGCCAAAAATACAAGTTACCGAGGAAAGAATGACTGACCTCTCCAGACACACAAAAACTCTTCATTTAGATTAGCTGCTACCTCTCTGACAAGAAAAAAAGTGTGTGTGTAATGGTGGTAGGTGATCACAGAGATTAGAATTTAGAAGTGCTCAGATGAAAAAATAAAAATCAATAGACTAACATGTTACCACAGAATCTATCTATCTATATATACTACATTGCTACAGAAAATTAATGAAAATATCTGTCTGCTCAAAAAAAAAAAAAAAAAAAAAAAATGTTCAGAAGTTAACTGTTCTCACTGAAAACTTTATAGATCACCAGAATTTAGCTACATTTTAATAATGTTGCCAATCTTCCCCTTCTAATAAGGAAAGTACTGAGGGTAGTGGCTATATGGGATCATAATTGTATTCTTTTTAGCAATGGTCTTTAGTTTGGAAGATCCTAGGCGGGTCATTTATCTGTATTTGATAAGTGATTAGTACTTATATGGCTATTGATTTTTTCCCATTTTTATATTTTTAGTTTATTGTATGGCACAGACTAATGGAAATCTACAAATGAAACAAGAGATCGCCATATCTCTTGTGTTTTTCTTGAAAATGTCCTCACTCAAGATTAATAATTAAAAAACAACAACAACACACACACACACACACACACACATATATATCATGGAAGACTGAGTATCAAGAAGGCAAATCGCATATAAATCTAATGAGTCAAAGAAAAAAAGTCACCTTCTGCCTGCCACTAATTAGATGTATTGAAAAATTTGTATTCTACTAGGTATGTATGTAGCCTCTTAGTACAGAAAATAAAAACATGCATCACAAGTCACTGAAAAACAAAACAAAGCGTCTGGTTACCTTCTTGGTGGAAATTTATCTCCATGTGCAAGTCAGTTGTACTTAGCAATACAACATACACCACCAGTCTTATCTTGAAGTTGTGCACATGCATTGGTTCATCCACAGTTACACATCTTCCATCAGCTAATGCAGAAGTGACACTGGAAACTTACAGCTGGAATAAATGCAGAGGGAAAGGAAAATTGAAGTTAGCTCCCTTATGAGTCAACAACCATAAACATGAACATTAGAACTGGTCCTCTGAAGAACTTTTATTAACTGTAAGCAAGAATCAGTTTGAATCTTGGCTCCTCTTACAGATTAGGAGTCAGACCAAACACTTTGAGATTTAAGTGCTTGTGTGTCTATGCTCCTGTTTTAATTATTAAAAATTCTTCTCCAAAATCTGGTGACTTATCAACAGCATACTGCATTATAATTCAGGGTGCAAGTTAGAGAATGATTTCTGGACCTTTGACCAGGGCCAGAGTAAATTAACAGCATATCAGAGACATTGCACTTGGGCATAAGAGGATATGGGTGCAAAAAAAAAAAAAAGTAGTTGCTGTGCTTGAAAGCTCACAGCCCTTTGTCACTAGCCTCAAAGCAGGATTTTTTTAGTATTAAGAAAGGATTCAGATGTCCTGCCCACAAAAGCATTGTGGTGAGTACCACAACAGGGTTAAAGGGGGGTTGGGGAGTGGATCATAAGATGTATGGTAGAGCAACCTACTTACTGGACAAATAAGATAGGAAGCAGTCATAACATTTTGTTAACTCAGAGGGTAAGATGGACATACTTCATAAAGGTACACATTTACATCTGTCAAATACCTTCCCTCTTCCTGATCCACTGCTGTCATCACTAAATAGAAATTTAAGAATTCTGATGACTCTTGCATACAAGTTCTGCCATTTTGCATATAAGACAGTTATTTTTCAGTTCACACTTTTAGAATTAATGATCAAACCTATCCTCATTTCTGCAAAGCTAAAAATGGCTGGAAATGCATAGAGCTTGAGCCAGGCACTAGACTTCAAATCATTTAAAAGCGACAACTACTTTTTACCTTAATATTTATATTTTGTTCAAAAATAAAAGGGTTTGATAAAACATTAGAAATGTTTGCCAGATTTTTCTAATTTCAAGACTAATGTATTTTTTTTAAACCATAAGCCTTTTTCTGTAGAACTGTAGTCCCAAAGAGCAGCAGCATTACTGCCTGTGCAAGAGAAAGTGAAACTGACCAGTTTATTTTCATTTTCCAATCTGAATAAAATGCAAACAGCACTAATTTTCAGGGAATACTGAAAACAAAATGCCTACATGTTTTCCTGATTTTTAATTGTATTTACACTTTCAAACAGTTTCACAGCTCAACAGGAGTAAAATTTAGCAAAATAGTTCAGTCACATAAGGCCATCACCATTTCTGTAGATGCAAATGAATTTTGCCAGTTAGTGCAATTTCCATTTTATATTTTACTCTGATTTGGATCCCTCCAATTAGATCCACAAATCAGCTGATAGACAGATCTCTTGAAAAAAGTGAATTAAAAAAACCACTTCATTCTCAATCATAATATTAAACTGAAAACCTTCCTTTGCAGTGGACAAAGTGAAAAGTAGCTCAACATATGCTGAAATCCAGCGTTTCCACTGGCAATAAAGTTTTAGAAGCTTTATTTGGAGGTAGGTTGGACAAAAGAAAAATATCCAGGGAAATAAAATAAGAAAATCTAAGGTTCTGATTAGACATATCTGCAGCATTCAGCCCTGCAACTCCCCACTCCTCAAATACACTTTGCCCTTTTCACAATTTTGACCTTGGTGATGATTAGCATTACATTTTGAGTAAAAGCTGATATAAAACACTAATCAAAACCAATGCCCGCTAAAACATTAATAGAAATGAAAGTTGTTGTGCCCACCATGTGGAAATAGTCCTATTGTATTAAGAATCCTCAAGAATACCAATGCCAATCTCCTCCCCTGCTTGTTTGCTCCATGCAGATACTAGCGTTCTACATCTCGCTTCTTAAAACATAAGCGAAAGACATAGGAGGCTCCCTCAAGCAGAACTGCCCCTTATGTTCTTATTTATGGGTGGAGCCCCAGGGGATCCCACCTTCAGACCTGCACTGGTTCAGGTCTCTCATTCATTTGTTTGGGTCTCAGAATTCCTACCTGGATATTTAATTTTAAGGGAGTTTGTGTTTCCAGCTCTATTTTCCTACCCCAACCACACCCTCACCGACTAATTTTAGGGCTCTACGGCTATGTCCACACCAGACTTTAGTGGGAAAAATCTCCCACTCCTACATTACCACCAGTGCAAAACCACTGATAAAAATGCTAGTGTTGACAAGGCACCACGGGGCATTAGCCACGTAACCACACTCCAAACAGGTCTACATGTTAAACATGCCAGCAGCAGCAGCGCCTGGAGGCTTGTCTACACTAGCACTGCCCCCATTACACCACCGTGCCAGTGGTGTATGATAGGTCTTAAGTAGATGTAATCCAGTCTCTTGTGGTGGGGGCATTAGTCTCTCTTCTGCTCTCCGCCCGGGGTTACTTTTAAGGTCCAATTCAAGAGGCGTGTTAGTCGCTGCTCCAGACCCATTCCTAGGTGGGGGTGCTACAGGCTCCCCAAAAGAATCGGGGTGTCTCTCTCCGCCTGGGGATTAACGGCAAATCGGGGCTGGCCACATCTCCCCACCCGCTGGCCATTCCCAGGCCCCCTCGCCCCGCGCTAGCAGACCCTGACCCACCCCGTGCGGGGCCACAGCGCCCCCAGCTCGGCCCTGGCAGAGCTCCCGGCTGTGTGCGGCGAGGGAGGGGGACGCGCCCCCCTTGGCGCCGCAGCCCGGACTCCCCCCGCTGGCGGCCCGGCCGGGAGCTGACGGGAGACAATGGACACGATGACTTCACCCGCCAGTAATGTGAGGAGCCGCCGCCGCCTCCGGCTGCCAGGACGCTGCTCCGCTGCCAGCGCCCGGGGGCAGCGGGATCCCAGCCGGGGCCTGGGGACGCGCTACCTGCCCAGCCTCTCACTCACCGACCCCGGCCCGAGGGGCCCTGCCCAGAGGCGGTTCCGCCCGCGCCTCCCCGGCGCTTCGGGCGGCTCCCTGCCGGGCACGCCGCGGAGGCCGCGTCAGGGCAGTTCCCCGCGCAGCAGGGGCCCCTGCAGCCGCGCCAGGCCGGCCCCCGTACCTTTAACTCAGCAGCCGCCGCGACCCCGCTGCGCCCGGCCCCGCGCAGGAAGCGTCTGTGTGTGAGGCGGGAGGGGCAGGAGGCGGCGCTGCCGGGACCGGGGCGGGCCGAGCTGGGCTGCGCCGGGCCGGGCTGGTTGGTTTCCGAGCCCCCACCCCCACGCGCGGAGCTCACCTCACACGCGGCGGGGCCCTGTGGCCCGAGGCCGCTCGTCCTGCTGCCTGCCTGCGGGCGGGTAACGTGAGCTGCTGGGGCTGGCTGTTTTCATGCCGACCAGCCCCCCACCCCCGCCACACACACATTAACAGCTTCACCGACTTCCCAGCTTGGTGACTTGTTGCCTGCCACCCCTCACAGCACAGGCCTCTTGCCAACCCCAGGCACTCAAAAGCCAGGAGCCCCCCTTCCCTCCATCACACTTACCATTGGGTTCAAATCATGAGCTGCTAAGAAAATAAGCAGTTTGGGGGTCAGTGTATTTGCCCGCTGGATCTTGAGACCCTACTTTGTCTTCTCAAGTTTTTTCCCCGGCAATGAATAGGGCTAAAAACACTCTAATTTGATAAAAACAAACGCTCACAACTCCAAGAGCTGAGGCTTTAAAGGAAAACACCAAATATCCTGAGATCCATGATAAAAATCACAAGAGTTGGCAGCGCTCCCTGTCTTAAAGAAGGAAAAGCCTGTGCATGCATCCATCTAGCACCACTCCCAGGCCGCCCCCACTTAGCACTCCACTCAGCTTTTGGAACCAGAAGACTGTCTTGTCCTGACTTGTCACCAGGTAGTAGCTTGTTGCTGTTTTGAGGCGGCCTGGTGACACAGCATTACTTCTCAATACCATAACACATACCATGGTCCCACTAGACAAACTCCAAACACGAAAGTGCTAACCCATTTAGGAGATTACAGCTCCCAGCATGTGATGCTCCATCTCCAGCCAAGCAGCCTGGAGCTGCTTTGTAGAGCTCCATAGGCTGCATTTTGGCCACCCCGGCTGTAACTGAAAGGGAGCAGTTTAATTTATTTGCAAGAGGATTTAGGGTAATGTTATTGTTAATTTATCCAAGCATGAAACTGACTTACTGAACTAGTGTGCAGGGACTTCACAGTTTTGCCGGCAGCAGCACCAACACAAAGTAATTATTTACTATTCTGTGGACTTCACATCCATTAAAATGTAAAAGTGCAGTGAGAAGAATGAACTATTGGAGCATTTCTGTAGGGAAACATTGCTGAGTGCTGATTAGCACCAACTACATGCTGCAAAATATAGACTTTTCCTTCATTTCCGTCCCTCATATTGTTGCTTCAAAAATAAACTTTCAAAATAATTCTAAAAAAAGTCTTGTTTCTTCTTGCACAATTCCACAATCACTGGAATGTTCTGTGAGCACTTGTTTCATGTTCCGATCAATCCTTGCAGAATTTAAAATCTGTCACTTCTCTGTACTTATTGCCAAAACCCTATGTGACGGGTTGGATCCCCCCTTGGGAGCTGCCACCCGATGTGCAAAGACTACCCCTGCTCCTGTTTTCCCTGCCAGCTCAGGACTCCAGCACCCTGTCTTGCTGAACCAGACACTCCCCTCTGCTCCAACAAAGACCCAGGGTCTGAATTATTTGCCCCAAAGCTGCAGGTTTACCTGAAAACAGCTCACAGAAGTGTGCTTGTCTTTAGCACTCAGATGCCCAATTCCCAATAGGGTCTAAACCCAAATAAATCCATTTTACCCTGTATAAAGCTTATGCAGGGTAAACTCATAAATTGTTCGCCCTCTATAACACTGATAGAGAGATATGCACAGTTGTTTGCTCCCCCAGGTATTAATACATACTCTGAGTTAATTAATAAGTAAAAAAGTGATTTTATTTAATACAGAAAGTAGGATTTAAGTGGTTTGAAGTAGTAACAGACAGAACAAAGTAAGTCACCAAGCAAAATAAAATGCGCAGATCTATTTCTAATCAAACTGAATACAGATAAGATCCTCACCAGTTCCAGAATGCTCCCTTTTACAGGCTAATCTCCTTTTAGCCTGGGTCCAGCAATCACTCACACCCCCTGTAGTTTATTCATAGATTCATAGATTCTAGGACTGGAAGGGAGCTCGAGAGGTCATCGAGTCCAGTCCCCTGCCCTCATGGCAGGACCAAATACTGTTTAGACCATCCCTGATAGACATTTATCTAACTTACTCTTAAATATCTCCAGAGATGGAGATTCCACAACCTCCCTAGGCAATTTATTCCAGTGTTTAACCACCCTGACAGTTAGGAACTTTTTCCTAATGTCCAACCTAGACCTCCCTTGCTGCAGTTTAAGCCCATTGCTTCTGTTCTATCCTTAGAGGCTAAGGTGAACAAGTTTTCTCCCTCCTCCTTAGGACACCCTTTTAGATACCTGAAAACTGCTATCATGTCCCCTCTCAGTCTTCTCTTTTCCAAACTAAACAAACCCAATTCTTTCAGCCTTCCTTCATAGGTCATGTTCTCAAAACCTTTAATCATTCTTTTTGCTCTTCTCTGGACCCTCTCCAATTTCTCCACATCTTTCTTGAAATGCGGTGCCCAGAACTGGACACAATACTCCAGCTGAGGCCTAACCAGAGCAGAGTAGAGCGGAAGAAGGACTTCTCGTGTCTTGCTCACAACACACCTGTTAATCCATCCCAGAATCATGTTTGCTTTTTTTGCAACAGCATCACACCGTTGACTCATATTTAGCTTGTGCTCCACTATAACCCCTAGATCCCTTTCTGCCGTACTCCTTCTTAGACAGTCTCTTCCTATTCTGTATGTGTGAAACTGATTTTTTCTTCCTAAGTGGAGCACTTTGCATTTGTCTTTGTTAAACTTCATACTGTTTAACTCAGACCATTTCTCCAATTTGTCCAGATCATTTTGAATTATGACCCTGTCCTCCAAAGCAGTTGCAATCCCTCCCAGTTTGGTATCATCCGCAAACTTAATAAGCCTACTTTCTATGCCAATATCTAAGTCAATAATGAAGATATTGAACAGAGCCGGTCCCAAAACAGACCCCTGCGGAACCCCACTTGTTATGCCTTTCCAGCAGGATTGGGAACCATTAATAACAACTCTCTGAGTACGGTTATCCAGCCAGTTATGCACCCATCTAAATTGTATTTGCTTAGTTTATCAATAAGAATATCATGTGAGACCGTATCAAATGCCTTACTAAAGTCTAGGTATACCACATCCACAGCTTCTCCCTTATCCACAAGACTCGTTATCCTATCAAAGAAAGCTATCAGATTGGTTTGACACAATTTGTTCTTTACAAATCCATGCTGGCTATTCCCTATCACCTTACCACCTTCCAAGTGTTTGCAGATGATTTCCTTAATTACTTGCTCCATTATTTTCCCTGGCACAGAAGTTAAACTAACTGGTCTGTAGTTTCCTGGGTTATTTTTATTTCCCTTTTTATAGATGGGCACCATATTTGCCCTTTTCCAATCTTCTGGAATCTCTCCCGTCTCCCATCATTTTCCAAAGATAATAGCTAGAGGCTCAGATACCTCCTCTATTAGCTCCTTGAGTATTCTAGGATGCATTTCATCAGGCCCTGGTGACTTGCAGGCATCTGACTTTTCTAAGTGATTTTTAACTTGTTCTTTTTTTATTTTATCTGCTAAACCTACCCCCTTCCCATTAGCATTCACTGTGTTAGGCATTCCTTCAGACTTCTCAGTGAAGACCGAAACAAAGAAGTCATTAACCATCTCTGCCATTTCCAAGTTTCCTGTTACTGTTTCTCCCTCTTCACTGAGCAGTGGGCCTACCCTGTCTTTGGTCTTCCTCTTGCTTCTAATGTATTGATAAAAAGTCTTCTTGTTTCCCTTTATTCCTGTAACTAGTTTGAGCTCATTTTGTGCCTTTGCCTTTCTAATCTTGCCCCTGCATTCCTGTGTTGTTTGCCTATATTCATCCTTTGTAATCTGTCCTAGTTTCCGTTTTTTATATGACTCCTTTTTATTTTTGAGATCATGCAAGATCTCGTGGTTAAGCCAAGGTGGTCTTTTGCCACATTTTCTATCTTTCCTAACCAGCGGAATAGCTTGCTTTTGGGCCCTGAATAGTGTCCCTTTGAAAAACTGCCAACTCTCCTCAGTTGTTTTTCCCCTCAGTCTTGATTCCCATGGGATCTTACTTATCAGCTCTCTGAGCTTACCAAAATCCGCCTTCCTGAAATCCATTGTCTCTATTTTGCTGTTCTCCCTTCTACCCTTCCTTAGAATTGCAAACTCTATGATTTCATGATCACTTTCACCCAAGCTGCCTTCTACTTTCAAATTCTCAACGAGTTCCTCCCTGTTTGTTAAAATCAAGTCTAGAACAGCTTCCCCCCAGTAGCTTTTTCAACCTTCTGAAATAAAGAGTTGTCTGCAATGCAGTCCAAGAATTTGTTGGATAGTCTGTGCCCTGATGTGTTATTTTCCCAATGTATATTTGGATAGTTGATGTCCCCCATCACCACCAAATCTTGGGCTTTGGATGATTTTGTTAGTTGTTTAAAAAAAGCCTCATCCACCTCTTCCATCTGGTTAGGTGGCCTGTAGTAGACTCCTAGCATGACATCAGCCTTGTTTTTTACCCCTTTTAGCCTAACCCAGAGACTCTCAACACTTCCGTCTCCTATGTCCATCTCCACCTCAGTCCAAGTGTGTACATTTTTAATATATAAGGCAACGCCTCCTCCCTTTTTCCCCTGTCTATCCTTCCTGAGCAAGCTGTACCCATCCACACCAACATTCCAATCATGTGTATTATCCCACCAAGTTTCAGTGATGCCAACAATGTCATAGTTGTATTTATTTATTAGCACTTCCAGTTCTTCCTGCTTATTACCCATACTTCTCGCATTTGTATATATGCATCTAAGATACGGGTTTGATCTTGCCTCCCAGTTTTGTCCTGACCCTCCTTTCTCTCTGCCAATATAGCCCACACTCCCTCTCATTTCCGACCCATCTCCCAGGTCTCCATGTTCCCCACTTACCTGTGAGCTTTGCTCACCTGTCCCCGTCGAACCTAGTTTAAAGCCCTCCTCACGAGGTTAGCCAGTCCGTGTCCAAATAGGGTCTTTCCCCTCCTCGAAAGGTGAACGCCATCTCTGCCTAGCAGTCCTTCCTCGAATAGCATTCCGTGGTCTAGGAAGCCAAAGCCCTCCTGGCGACACCATCTTCGCAGCCAGGCATTCACCTCCATGATGCATCTGTCTCTGTCCGGGCCCCTACCTTTGACAGGAAGAATCGAAGAGAATACCACATGCGCTCCAAACTCCTTCACCCGTACTCCCAGAGCCCTGTAGTCACTCTTGATCTGCTCAGTGTCACACCGCGCAGTATCATTTGTGCCCACATGGATGAGTAGCATAGGGTAGTAGTCAGAGGGCTGGATAATCCTCGAAAATGCCTCCATAACATTTTGGATATGGGCTCCCGGCAGGCAGCATACCTCCCGAGATGAAATGTCAGGGCGACAGATGGGCACCTCCGTCCCCCTCAGCAGAGAGTCTCCGACCACCACTACCCTACGTTTCCTATTCGCAATGGTGGCAGCAGACCTCCCAGCCTTAGGGGTACGAGGCTTCTCCTCCTTTACTGTAGGGGGTGATTCCTTCTTTCCTGTATCAAGAAGAGCATAAGGATTACCTATTACCATGGCAGGAGGGTTCGGAGCAGGGGTGGAGCACTGCCTGCTGCCAGAAGTAACCAGCTGCCAGTGTCCACCCTGAGCCATCTCCTCCTCCACCAGTGGTGTATCAGTAGTCCTGTGTACTGGGACAGCTACCTGAAGCTGTCTCCACATGGACACTGTCCAGGAATTGCTCGTGGATTCGGATGCTCCTTAACCTAGCCACTTCCTCCTGTAGCTCTCCCACCTGCTGCCTGAGAGATTCCACCAGCAGGCACCTTTCACATTGGATGGTCCCCCCAGCCTGGATATCAGTAAGTGGAAATTGCAAGTTACAGTCTCTGCAAAACCACACTAGGATCTGGGTAGAAGCATCCATGCTCAGGCGCTCTGTCTGGCTACAGGCGCAGGTGGAGGAGACAGAAGCAGTGCTGGCACAGGTGTTGCGGGTCTTCCTAACCATCGTAAGCCTCCCTCTGTCAAACTCCCTCTCAAACGCCCGTCTGCAGCCCCCTGTCCGCTGAAAGGGTTGTTTAAGCAAGAAGCTTTGAATGTAGTTGGTTTATAGGTTTTAAGGGGAATAAAGGGAAAACAGATAGAACCGGCAAGGGACCCTTGCCCCCTTCCCGCTCCCCTTCCAAACTCCCTTGCGAAACTCCCTGTTAGCAGCCCCTGGTTACTGTCCTTTGTTCCAGTTTCCTTCAAGTATCCAGAGGGGGTGGAGAGGCTCGTTCTTTAGCCAGCTGAAGACAAAATGGAGGGGTCTCACACGGGTTTAAATAGACTTTCTCTTGTGGGTGGAGACCCCCCTCCTCACTCCTATGCAAAGTCCAGCTCCAAGATGGAGTTCTGGAGTTATCTGGGCAAGTCACATGTCCACGCATGACTCAGTCTTTACAGGCAGAAGCCATTGTCCACATGGTATCTTGTATGTCTCCAGGAAGACTTCTTATGTGGATTGGAGCATTCCAAGATGCATTGTTCCCCAAATGCTTCTTGATCGGGTACTTAACCTTGCAAATTCCTTCCTAAAGAAGCTGACCAAATGCTTCACAAAGCTTACTTAGAAATCACGCAAGTATACATAACTTTGAACACCTGAATGGTGCCTGCATACAACTAGAATGAACCTAACCAGTAGATTGTAACCTTTACATAGATATGTTACACGGCATATGTAGCAAAACCCTATTCCAGTTATATCATACATACATTTATAAGCACCCACCCCATAAAGATACATTTATAAGCACCCCCCCATAAAGCCTTATGGGGTACACTGTCACACCCTGATTCAAACCACTGTTCTCTCTCGTTTGGTTTACTGGAATCTCCTCTGGCCTCCCAGATTCCAACATTTGGCAACACAAGTAATCATTTACCTCTTCTACCACATCACACCACTCAAGTTCCTTAACCAATACCCAGACATTTTTCAGACAAAGTTCAAACACTTTTACCTCACTTTCAAGTCTCTGGTTAGCACTTCATCTGCCTACATCTCATCTCCTGCCCACCCATTACATTCTGCATGTTTCCCATTCCCCTTGTCTCATTTATCTCTTCTCATATGGATCTTCATGCCTTCTTTCATGCTATTCCCTATGTCTGGAATTATAACCTCCATCAAATGTGCTCACTTTCCTGCAAACCTGGCCTCACAACCCACTTATTTTGCTTTGTTTGCCACCACTGATCTCCACTCTTATACTATCATATCCATCTACTCTTCTCTTACCTTATTCAAGAGATATAAGAATCACTTTCAAGACAATTTACATTATCTTTGCTTTAACCCTCATCCTGCCTTTCTCTAGCCCTTCATTATTCTGTATATTCATCCTTTCCAGAATTGTTCTTTAGTTGGACCTTTCCTCCATGACTGTCCTTAAATATTGCAGTTAGAAATATTCTGTTCTGCTTAGGTTTCTATACCGTACTCATCACTGTAGTATCTGAATGCCTTCCAGTAGTGCATTAAGCACCGTGACTACACATCAGTCACATGTTGTTTGTTCTCTCCTCTTCTCCCCAGAGAGAGAAGCATGTGCAGTGGACTGTCTTGTTTTTGTAGGGTATTGGGTTTAGTGTTTGTTTGTTTGTTTTGGGTTGGGGGAATGGGATAGTTTGGGGGTTTGTTTGTTTATTTTAAAAATACATGTTGCTATGTGTTTATGTTAGAGAAGGCAAGGTCAAAGAAATGCACCTTGTACTTGGAACAGAAAGTGGTGAGGTTTATGATAGCCCTTAATTCCTGGGGGAGTTCTTTAGTCTTGGACTGGCCCCTGAGAAAACTCTGTCTCCTGCACAAATGAGCTTTACACTTATTGTTGAGAGTTCCATTGTGTCCGAGGAGCTTAGCTGTCAACTAAAGACTTAATTGCTGAGTTTTAGGAGGTTTTTTTAGATATATTGGCCCAGGCCATTGAGGGCCTTGAAGATAAGGACCAAGACCTTGAACATGATTCGAAATTATCTGGGAAGTCAGTGTAGACTCTACTGTAGAGAATGGCAGAGTGCAGCCAGCTGTTCTTCATCCATGAGCTGATCTCATCCAGTCACTGGGCCATCTCAGTAGTAATGGTAAGGTCAACTGTGGTGAATATAAATTGTGTACATATAAATGGTTCGGCATGTTTTGTTGTTTGTGGTATTTTGGGTTTGGGTTTTTTGCTGTTGTTGTTGTTGATTCTGTTTGTGTATTTATTTATTTTTTGCTATAGGGACAAGACCACTCCTAATCATGACTATATAAATGGTTTGGAGGGTCCTCCTTCCTCTTAGCTCTCTGTGTGAGTGTTAGGGAGATCAGAGAGAAGGAGGTTATGATGGTCAAGACAAGAGACTATGAGCTTTTTGACAAAAGTTTTGGCTGTCTTAGCAGCAAGGACAAATCTTAGAAATGTTATGGTGGAAGGAAGGGAAAGGTTTGGACACAGTCTGGGTATGTTTGCCAAGAGAGAATTAATTGAAGATGACTCAGTTATGGGCTGAGTAACAAGGATGATGGTGGCAAATTTTTTTTAAAACAAAACCAACTTTTGGCTTGGACAACTATACTTGACATTTCCACTTTTATATAATGAAATCATATCTATCCCACTTACCATTTCAATAGTAATGCAAGAGGATGTTAAACAGAAGCTACTAAAGTTAGACATCTTTAAATCAACAGATCTTAATCATTTGCATCCAAGAGTTTTAAAAGAGCTTGCTGAGGAGTTTGCTGGATCATTAATGTTGATTTTTTAATAACTCTAATAACACCAGGGAAGTTCTAGAAGACTGGAAGAAAGCTAATGTTGTGCCAATATTTTAAAAGAGTAAACTAGGGTAATTATAGGCCTGGCAGCCTGACAGCGATCATAGGCAAAATAAATGAATGATTCAATTAGAATTAAAGGAGGATAATATAATTAATGCCATTTGTAGTAGAGAGAGAGCCTGAAGCATAGGCCTGGTGCAAGGCCTGAGGCCTGATCCAAAATTAGCAAAAGTTATGCTCTGAGCAACAGTCACGCCCTGTCAAAATCATATGCTTGCCTGCAAGTCAGTGTCCTGTACATGAACTCAGCATCAGTATTTCTAGCATTGCTAAAACACACTGAATATGTAAACACATTCCAGCAAGACAGCACAAGAACACCCCAACCTAGCATACGATAAAATGGTTTGACAAAAGTGATGAATAGAGTTTTTTTGTCTGAAATATCAGGAGTAAAAGTACAAAGCCAGGTGGTAAATAGGGATATTTTGTCTGAAACATCACGAAAAAAGTACAAGGGGAGGTAAAAAACATGTCATGAAACACGTAAGGTGACACATAAGTTGTTGATCCCAGTTTGTCTGTGTCAATCTATAAATGTTGGGATACCTCGCCTTAACCCTTCATCCAGCCTAGGGGGCAATGGAAAGTCCCGCCACTGACTGAGCTGTGTCCATTGTCACGGCCATACATGTGCTAGTGTAACTGTAGACATTGATCCTGGGAGCTAGGAACATGCTTCATCGGCAATAAACCTGACCGAGTTCCTTCACTACTAAAACAGGTTTTGTGGTCTTATTGGGCAGTTCGATCGAGGTCAGCTGTACAGGCTATCTAATCAGAGCCAGTGTAGAATGCAGAAAGAACACACACACGCAGACGAACATCTGATGACACCAGTCAACACGGGTTTATGGAAAATAGATTCTGTCAAACTAACTTGATATCTTTTTTTTATGAGATTACAAGCCTGGTTGATAAAGGTGTTGATGTAATATACTTAGACTTCTATAAGGCATTTAACTTGGTACCACAAAACATTTTGATTGAAAAGCTATAACAGTACAAAATCCACATAGAACACATTTAATAGATTTAAAAGTGGCTAACTCAAAATGTCAATGTAAACAGGGAATCATCATTGAGTGAGTGTGTTTTTAATGGGATCCCATAGGGACCAGTTCTTGGCCCTCTGCTATTTAATTTTGTTTTTTAAATGACTTGGAAGAAAACATAAAATCATCACTGACAAAGTTTGCAGATGACACAAAAATGGTGGGGGGTTGGAGGTGATGGTAAACAATGAAGAGAACAGGTCATTGATATAGAGTGTTCTGTATCACCTGGTAAAATGGGCAGAAGCAGACAATATGCATTTTAATATAACCAAGTGTAAAGATATACATCTAGGAACAAAGAATGCAGGTTATACTTGCAGGATGAGCTACTCTATCCTGGGAAACACTAACTCTGGAAAAGACTAGGAAGTCATATTGAATAGGAGTAGTGTGGTTACCTCTGCATTTGGGACTGGTGCAACCACTACTGGAATATTGTGTTCACTTCTGCTGCCCACAATTAAAAAAGGATGTTAATAAACTGCAGAGGGTTCAGAAAAGAGCAGCAAGAATTATTAAAAGATTGCAAAATATGCCTCATAGTGATAGACTCAAGGACATGGGCAGCAGGTATCGCAGGCCAGGGAGGCTAAGCCTCCACAAACAGCCAGATATGGCCCTGCCCATCCTCTGCCCCGAGGCCCCCTCCTGCTTCCTGCTCTTCCCCTATGGCCCCAGCCCAAGCTGCTGCTCTTCCCTGAAGCGAGTTGGGGTTAGGGACTCGGGGCAGCTCGGACTGCCTGGCGAAGGGGACACCCAGTGCTCTGGGTCTGGAGGTGCTGGGGCCACTCACCCAGTGCTCTATGACTGGGGTCACTGGGGCCGCCCACCTGGCGCTCTGGGGCCAGGGGGCCGCCCGCCTGGTGCTCTGAGCTGGGGGCACTGGGGCTGGAGGCGCTGGGGCTGCCCTGCCCAGGGCTGGGGGTGCTGGAGCTCTGCCACCTGGCACCCCGTGGCTGGGGGTGCTGGGGCCACCTGCCTGGTACTCCAGGGCTGAGGGCACTGGGGCCGCCCGCCCAATGCTCTGGGACTTGGGGGGTTGGGGGGGGGCTGGGGCTGCACTGCCCGGTGCTCCAGGACTGGGGATGCTGGGTCTGCCTGCCCAGCACTTCAGGGCTGGGGGCACTCAGGTGGGCTGGCCAGGGCGGCCCAGTTCCCGGGGTGGGGGGCTTGGAGCTCCAGCAGGGGAGGAGGGAGAAAGGGGTAGGGAAAGGCCGGGGTCTCAGGCAGAAGGGGTGGGGCTGGGGCCTAGCCTTCCCGAACGGGCGGTTCACGCACCACTCATGCTGAAGGAGCTCAATCTGTTAATAGTTAATAGAATGAAGGCTAAGGGATGACTTGATCACAATTTATAAGTACCCATATGGGGAACAAAAAATTGATAATAAGCTCTTAAATCTAGCCATCAGGGGTATAACACAATCCAATGGCTGAGAGTTGAAGCTAGACAAATTCAGACTGGAAATAATGTGTAAATTTTTAACAGTGAGGGTAATTCATTATTGGAACAATTTACTAATGGTTGTGGTGGATTCTCCATCACTGGCAATTTTTCAATCAAGATTAGATGTTTGCTCTAGTTCAAACAGGAATTAATTCAGGGAAGTCTTATGACCAGTGTTATACAGGAAGCCAGACTAGATGATCACAATGGTCCCTTCTGGCTATATACTGTAATCTGTGAATTTTATTGTACTGTTTCATAAGTAGAATATTAAAGCTACACTAAGTCAGCACCCTATGCAAATGTAGATTATTTGAAAGATATTCTAAATTAAGAGCAGAAGGTTATCAATGTCATCTCCTGCCTCTTTTCTCCCAGCTTGGATAAGAAGCATTTTTCCTTCCCATGCCTCTCTTTTTCTCTCCTTTTCTCATGTTTCCATTATGTTTTCCTTTCTACTCTATGATAGTGGTGCTGCATGTTAATGACTTTTCAGACTACACCAAGTGTTTCATTTTGAGGGTAATACTTTTGGATTCTGAACAACCACGCTGTATTTTCTGCTTGCAGCTCAATTCAACTATCCAGTTATGCAAGCTGAGTATTTCAGTCCTAGATGCTGTCTAGAAAGTGTTGTAAAAACAGATGCAAATCTGTTTTCAGAAATCATGTCTTGTCATTGAATATTACAAGTGTGAGGTATTTCCTTTCCACTTCATTGAGGGATTTTGAAAGCTGACTCTTTATCTTAATACTTCTCTTCCATCTTGTTCTGTAACAAACATATTAATTAATTAAATTAAATCCCCTATGTATAAATCTAAACAAATGTTACTAGCTTCTGTGTATACTTCGTACACAAATAACACCCTTTCTGCATTAAACTAATTTGTCATTTGAGTATTTTTCTTAAAGTGCACTGGCTTCACTGACATCCCACTAGCCTCACAGCAGTGGCTCCAAAGAGGTTTCTGAGCCTTCCAACTTTTTATTGTTTCTCCGAGTTCCTGATATCATCCATCCTTGCCACCTAGACATAATATGGATTTTTTTTTAGCCTATAAATTAATGGTTGGGTTTTGGTTTTGGTTTGTTTTTTGTTCCTGTAGCCAGTAATTGCCATTTCCAATATTTGAGTTTCTTAAATGATTTGCTACTGGCGATCCAATCAAATGATGTTGTCCTGTTTTACCATGCAACCTACAGTCTCATACTCCCTGCTCACTTCTCTTTCCCACCCATTTCCACCTTTTCCCCTTGAAGCCATACCTCTCCCCTCGCCTTTTTATGGATCCTCTACTTCCCTTACTCTGTTTTCCTCTTTACCAACTCCATAGGTTAAAAAAAAAAGTGTAAGCATCCATCCTGCAAACACTTATGTTCATGATTTCTTTTCTGCATGCATTATACAATAGAACTCAATGGGACTAGTCGTGTGCATAAAATTACTTATGTGCATAAGCATTTGCAGTAATAGGGCCTAAATAACTCACTTAGCTACCAGCATCTAGAAAGAAACAAGAAACTGCTATGATTTGTACACAACGTACGAGTACACCAACATAATCTTATTGCTGTTACTCCTATTTTGCATCCGCTCCCTCTCGTTCTTTGTTCTAATAATTTGTTCTGTAATTTCTAACAAGTCTCTGATCTTTCAAAGACTTACATGATACAAACGGTGTAACAACTGTAATGAGACTATGCGCATGCATAAAGTTAAACATGTGTGTCTTTTCAGGATCAAGACCCTTTGATTGTAAAACTCTCTAGGACAGGGACTATGCATGCTACTTGTCTATAAAACATCCTGCACATTTTAAATGCAGTATACATTATATCATTAATAATCATAGCAGATTTTTGGGGATTCCACAGCAGCTAAGTGGAAGCCCCATTGTGTTCTGCAAAAAAAGGGTGATACAGAGAGGATCAAACACAACAAATTCCTCAAAGTCTATGCCAAGGCTATATTACAGGCCACGAAAACCTTCCTATCAATCGCTTTTGAAGCTGCCAAATCTTCCCCATGGAGTTATACAGTGTGGTAAAACCACTTCATCAATCCTGAGCACCTACAATCTGCACTACCTAGTTGGTGTCAACTGTACTGAACATAATGGACTCAAAAATATGCATACAGTATGGGGAAAAAATCTAGATGGGTTTTCTCAAAAGACGTCATCAGCTTGAAACTAAAATCAAAGCATGTCTGAATGTTCAGATATCACAGTGGTGAGAGCACACCATAAATACCTAGAGAGATAGATTAGGGAAAAACGGAAGTAGATTAGCTAGACAGAGCCCCTCCTTATCAATCATCAAGGATAAAAGGATACTAAACCATCTCGAAATAACAGTTGAAGGAGAAAAACTTTCAGGATTCTCAGTGTACCAGAAAACACTAAGGATGAATATTTGCATCACATTTTCAAAAAATATTTTTAAAATCTTTAATATCTTAGTGCTAGACAGTATACCTGACCTATTCAATATACACAAGTTGTACCAGGTTCCTCTAGTAGTCAGATAAGGAAAAAGCATGAAATGGCAATTTAAGGGTTCTGGAACGGCGTACTTCAGAATATCCCTGTCCCTGAAGAGGAAAAGTCACTTGAAAATAATCATATATTTATTTCCAGATGTGAGTTTTCTTACTGAAGTTAAAAGGAAGCAACCTTTATCTAAGGGCCTCATCCCACATTGTTTACTATGGCAAAACTTCCATTGACTTCATTGTCTGAGTAATGAGTTTATGTTTGGGCCTGATATCTTGAGAATTAAATTCCATCAGAAAACCTAAATTTTTAGGGCTTACCTTCAGCAAATCTATTTATTGGCAAAACTGTTTGACTACTTGTGTATATCTGACTCCCAACGAGAGCGATGACTCTTTTTATGAACATTTTTCAAGGCACAATATATCCCTCTTAACTGACCTAAATCGCTGAGCTAAATATTTTCATCGTAATATTTATGCCAGGCTATGTTGCTTTTGAATTTAGGTTGAAAGTTGTGTTTTGTGCCAATTCTTTCCAACAGTTAATCATAAAGTTAGAGATGGAAAAGCCTAGAGTAAATCATCAGCTAATCTCCCTGCAAATGCCTATGTAAGCATAGTCTGAATGAGCTCTCCCCGATATCTATTGCTACACTGGGGAAAAAAACTTCAGGAGCAGACTGTGTTTGCATAGACACATCTACTTTGTCTAGTTGCACAGTATGATGGAGCTGATTTGCCAACATGATCAATTTTTGACTGGTTTTGGTTACAAATCACTCTAGTATTTGCATGCAGGGGTAATGAAATGTTGTTATCCTTATTGTATGAGTAAAAGGTAGCAGAACTGAGATCCTGTATGGGGACTGTGAAAGACAGGGAGTGTGCTGGCTGACAGGTTCCCCACTACCTGCTGAAATCACTAAGAGCTGGGTTAAGTGGCAGAACCTCAGAACATGACGTTCAGCAAGCAATGGTGGCAGAGAAGCAGCAGCAAAAGAGAAACAGTTGGATTGCTCGATTGGCCCTCCCATCACCCGTGGGTAGGAGGTGACTGCACCTCTGAACCCTGTGTATCCACTAACCAAGGACAGCCAACAGTGAGTGGGGTGCAGTGGAGGGAAGGGGAGTGATGTGTTAGAGGGACATTCATTTGTCCAACTTGCCCACTGCAAGGTGGGAAACTGAGGCAAAGGACACTCTCCAACATGCTATGGGGTTGGGTTTGCTTATGGTCACATGCTTTTGAAGGTGGTTGCGGTGTTTTTCCAAATTAATGCTTGGTTTCCTTTCCCTTTTAATAAAAGTTCTCTTTTGTTATACACGGACTCAGTACTTGTTAGTAGGGAAGTATTGCCTTTTAGAGGCGCCCCAGGATAGTGTTAAGTTTAGCTGATTATGGGGTAGGAGCTCCAGCCAGTTCTATTTTCTGTTGTTGAGAGAAACCCCTAGACATTGAACCCAGCCCTTGTTGCTGCTGACTTCACCTGGCAGAAGAGTTACACCTACAGTACATTTTCTAGTGATTTGTTCAGAAATGTTTCATTTGCTGTATTCACTGGTTTTAACATTGAAATCCTATTTTGTTTTGAAAATTATGAACACTCAGTGTTTGCTTGAAATGAAATATTTGAAATGAACAAAAAGGTTATGCCAGATTGTAAGATCACAGCATTTTCCAGCCACATTCTTATGGCTTATGGATAAAACAGCACAACTCTCTCTCTATATATATATATCTATATATATTTACCAGAGTTAATATGATGGTTTTATTTCCTACTCTTCCTCTATTGAAGTCAGTGGAGCTATGACAGTTTACAGCTGCTGAGGATCTTCTCCCAAGTGTCTGCAAGCCTTATATAAGAGTCCATCCTTCATTTGTCTTTCCAGCCCAGGAATGAAAAGAACAGTCCCTATTACCCTGTTTCCCCGAAAATAAGACATCCTCCGAAAATAAGGCCTACTTACAGTTTTGCCTCTCGTTGTAATATAAGGCATCCCCCCGATAATAAGACCTCCCCGATAATAAGGCATCCACCGATAATAAGGCATTTTTCATTTCTGAAAAATAAGACATCCCCTGAAAATAAGACCTAGCGCATCTTTGGGAGCAAAAATTAATATAAGACACTGTCTTATTTTCGGGGAAACAGGGTACCTGTGTTCAGCCATTTATATTTACTTGGACCAATAACAGGTGCCCTTTCAGATCCTCAGCCTAATCAACTATTTGCACTCTTGGTTCTTTGTAGGAAGAAAATGACTCTTCTTGTAGCCCTGCTGCAGGAAGGGTTAAAAATCACTATTCTTTCACTAGTCTCTTTTTTTTGCTAAAGTGAGTTTCCTGCAGAAGAGCTATTCCATCATTAGCCTTTTTAATTTAGTTCAAAGTTTTTTCCATTTAAAAGGGGACCGATTCCTTTCACTTTTAATGATGTCATTTTAAAACAGATTAGGCATCCTAGTATTTTAGTGTAAAGGCCACTTGCTACTACTCCCTGCTCTCATATAAAGCCAGATACTTAGAACATTATACTTAACTATGGATGCTTTCTGAGGTAGAAAGAACGTTCTAGAAGAAAAGAGAACCAATTAGCTGTTATAGCTAGAGTAGCAGTAAATCTTGTTGTTCATGTTGCTTAATACAGTTTCCATCTTAGCCCCGTGTTTATTTTTCTCCACTTGCTCACAACTTTCTGAAATTTCAATTTTTTGGGGTTTAAAGTGTCTATGCTTAGTCTCTACCCAAAGGTGAAAATGTTTTTGGAAAGCTTGAGCAAAAGTGGTTCAAGTATGAGAAGAATGAGAAAGAAAAAAAAATGCATTCTAAAAAAATGTTTTAAAAAACAGCTTTTTGATCAAAATAGCTAGTGGCAAGTTGAAAATTGTGAGGGAAATAGCCCTGGCTTGTTCACAAGAAAACTGCTTTTAACCAAGTTATGAGCCCTTGAAAATCATATCTTATGCAGGCCTAGGCAGAATCAGAATTGCCCTCCTCAGGGGATGAATTTCTGCTCAGGCACAACTACCTCCAAAGTACATTGGACAACCATGCTTTCACTGGGATGAATCAACCCCCAATACTGTATGTGATAGATCATTTAGAGTCTGAATCATAGAATATCAGGGTTGGAAGGGACCTCAGGAGATCATCTAGTCCAACCCCCTGCTCAAAGCAGGACCAATCCCCAACTAAATCATCAGCCAGGGTTTGTCAAGCATGATCTTAAAAACCTCTAAGGAAGGAGATTCCACCACCTCCCTAGGTAACCCATTCCAGTGCTTTATCACCCTCCTAGTGAAAAAGTTTTTCCTAATATCCAACCTAAACCTCCCACACTACAACTTGAGACCATTACTCCTTGTTCTGTCATCTGGTACCACTGAGAACAGTCTAGATCCATCCTCTTTGGAACCCCCTTTCAGGTAGTTGAAAGCAGCTATCAAATCCCCCCTCATTCTTCTCTTCTGCAGACTAAACAATCCCAGTTCTCTCAGCCTCTCCTCATAAGTCATGTGCTCCATCCCCCTAATCATTTTTGTTGCCCTCTGCTGGACTCTTTCCAATTTTTCCACATCCTTCTTGTAGTATGGGGCCCAAAACTGGACACAGTACTCCAGATGAGGCTTCACCAATGTTGAATAGAGGGGAATGATCACGTCCCTCGATCTGCTGGCAATGCCCCTACTTATACAGCCCAAAATGCCGTTAGCCTTCTTGGCAACAAGGACACACTGTTGACTCATATCCAGCTTCTCGTCCACTGTAACCCCTAGGTCCTTTTCTGCAGAACTGCTGCCTAGCCATTCGGTCCCTAGTCTGTAGTAGTGCATGGGATTCTTCCATCCTAAGTGCAGGACTCTGCACTTGTCCTTGCTGAACTTCATGAGATTTCTTTTGGCCCAATCCTCTAATTTGTCTAGGTCCCTCTGTATCCTATCCTTATCCTCCAGCGTATCTACCACTCCTCCCAGTTTAGTGTCATCTGCAAACTTGCTGAGGGTGCAGTCCATGCCATCCTCCAGATCATTAATGAAGATATTGAACAAAACCAGCTCCAGGACCCACCCTTGGGGCACTCTGCTTGATACCGCCTGCCAACTAGACATGGAGCCATTGATCACTACCCATTGAGCCTGACGATCTAGCCAACTTTCTATCCACCTTATAGTCCATACTTCTTTAACTTGCTGGCAAGAACACTGTGGGAGACCGTATCAAAAGCTTTGCTAAAGTCAAGGAATAACACATCCACTGCTTTCCCCTCATCCACAGAGCCAGTTATCTCATCATAGAAGGCAATTAGGTTAGTCAGGCATGACTTCTCCTTGGTGAATCCATGCTGACTGTTCCTGATCACTTTCCTCGCCTTTAAGTGCTTCAGAATTGATTCCTTGAGGACCTGCTCCATGATTTTTCTAGGGACTGAGGTGAGGCTGACAGGCCTGTAGTTCCCCGGATCCTCCTTCTTCCCTTTTTTAAAGATGGGCACTACATTAGCCTTTTTCCAGTCATCCACGACCACCCCTGATCGCCATGAGTTTTCAAAGATAATGGCCAATGGCTCTGCAATAACATCCGCCAACTCCCTTAGCACCCTCGGATGCAGCGCATCCAGCCCCATGGACTTGTGCTCGTCCAGCTTTTCTAACTAGTCCCGAACCACTTCTTTCTCCACAGAGGGCTGGTCACCTCCTCCCCATGCTGTGCTGCCTAGTGCAGTAGTCTGGGAGCTGACCTTGTTCGTGAAAACAGAGGCAAAAAAAACACTGAGTACATGAGCTTTTTTCACATCCTCTGTCACTAGGTTGCCTCCATCATTCAGTAAGGGGCCCACACTTTCCTTGACTTTCTTCTTGTTACTAACATACCTGAAGTCTGGTCATGCCGTTTCATGCAGAACCTATGAGAAGGAAAAAGATAAGTAAATTACACACAATATCATATCTGGAGGGCAAGGTTTGTTGGTCTACCTTGGCCTTTTAACCATCCAATTGACACAAAAGTCACAGTGAAATCCCTGGAGATTCGCCATAGGACCATTGGTTTTCAAACTGTAGAGTGTGCCCCCCCCCCCCCCCCGGCGGAGAACAATGAGGTTATATGGGGCACGAGGATCTGACTCCTTTCACTCATTGAGGCTTCTGCTGCTGCTACCAGGCTGGAAGAGCAAGGAGGAGGGAGGGACCAGGAGCGATGGGGCCCTGCCTCTCCCTGCACAGAAGGGGAATTCCAGCTCCCTCACATATCAAGAAGCTGATGTGGTGTGCCTCCTTGGGAGGTAGTTCCTCTCCACCCACACAGTCTCTTGCACATGCATGCTGGGGATTGCATCAGGGCCGGAGAAGCCTGGGGCCTATGAGTTATTCTGTGGGGTGCTGGGGCAGGGGCACAAGGGAGGGGTACAGCCCAGCTGTCTGTGTCCTGCTGAGACCACCTGCCCAATACGTGTCTTGGGCAGAGGATGCTGGAAGTCTAGGAAGCAGAGGGGGTGCCCTGGCTGGGATGGGCTCTTGGACCTCAGGCATCCGTGGAACTACTGTTTCTTAGAAAGAAGGGGCTGTGCATGGGACACGAATCTCTGAAGGGGGAGGGCAGCATAAAAAAAAGTCTGAGACCCTCTGCCATAGACCCTGCGTATAGGCTCAGCCATGCAATGTTGCTACCCAAAGGAGAGGCTAAGGCTCTGGAGTGGGACTTTGTCTCAACTTCCAGGAGAATGTCATTTTGGATTTGCATTGGAATGATACTGCATAAAGTATCCTCAGGTACATCCTCCCTCTATCTGGCCACTTCCTAAACCTGCAGAATCCCTGTTTTGTTCTATGCTATTCTATTCTACATAGACTAAGTGGTATTCACCCATGAAAGCTCATGCTCCAATACGTCTGTTAGTCTATAAGGTGCCACAGGACTCTTTGCTGCTTTTACAGATCCAGACTAACACAGCTACCCCTCTGATACTATTCTACATAGGTTTTTCTACCATGCTCATCACTGTAGTACCTGAGTGTGACGCTCTATACCTCGGGTGAACACCCTGCACTCCCATCCTTGTAAAATGATTGTGTGGTATCCAATGCAAAGTTTGTTTGTCGGGCATCTTCAGAAGGCTCATGATGCACTGAACATTGTTGTTATAGTAATTGTTGTTACAGTAATGTTATAGGTTATAATTTCATGTATATAGTTATGAGGTTGAAAATGTATCTTCATGGCTTAAAGCAAGCCCAGGCAAACACTCTCTAAGAGCAGAGGGCAGTTCACACCTCATCAAAGCATGTCTGGGACAAACCCAGCCCAGTCTCACAGGAACAAAGGACGCTGGCCTAGACAGCAACAATAGGATCTGTTGGACTCTCGAGTGAGTCACCCCCTGCCTTTGGTCAGTTTGGGATTGCGATGAACTAATGCTCACCTGACTCTGAAGGGAGGAGGGAGGGCAAAGCCAAGAGGGAAGAAAGAACATGATAAAAGGGAGAGATGTTTGCCATGCTCTTCCTCTCTCTTCCACCTACATCTACTGACACCAAACCAAGCGACTGAAGCGCTGATCAAAGGGGAGAGCCTGGCTGAAGAGCAACTAGCCAGCCTGTGGTGAGAAGCATCTAAGTTTGTAAGGGCATTGAAAGTGTTAAGAGCAGCTTAAAATGTATTTTGCTTTTATTTCATTTGACCAAATCTGACTTATGTTTTGACATATAATCACTTCAAATCTATCTTTATAGGTAATAAATCTGTTTGTTTATTCTACCTGAAGAGTGCGTTTGGTTTGAAGCAGGTCAGAGACTCCCCTTGGGATAATAAGCCTGGTACATATCAATTTCTTTGTTAAATTGACAAACTCATATAAGCTTGCAGCGTCCAGCGGGCATAACTGGACATTGCAAAATGGAGGTTCCTAGGGTTGTGTCTGGGACCGGAGACATTGGCCAGTGTCATTTGGTTGCATGATCCAAGGAGCAGCTTACATGCCAGATGCTGTGCATGAACAGCCCAGGAGTGGGGGTTCTCACAGCAGAGTAGGGTAAGGCTGGCTCCCAGAGTCAAGGATTGGAGTGACCTAGCAGATCACTGGTCCAGATAACACCAGACGGGAACATCACACTGAGTGCCTATCATAGTATGTGTGTGGAGAGGTTTTTGTGGATTCCGACAGATGGTGGGGGAGAAAAATGCTGCTAAGTTGCAGGGGGAGGTTGGTTGTTTTTCCCCCCACTCTTCTATTCAACAGTTTCAGGGTCACAGGAGTGAAACTTCCATGCTTGTCTTCTACATGCAGTAGGAAGGATGATGATGTGGCCCCTTAGTTTTCAACACTGAGCCATACTTTGCCTGTCACTATCATAAAAAAAAATCAAAGTAATTTTTAATATACATTTGGCATTTTCTCTAAGCCACAATTGTTAAATTCTAGAACTGGCGCATGATCTTTGAGGGTTAGCCTCTTATTTTTTTTCATATTGGAATTTGCATTCTATCCCAAAATAATCAGTATAGGAGCCAGTGGATTTGGCATCATTAAGAATTGTTTATGCCTGTCTTTGAACAGTTCTGAAGGAGGTGCTGTTTGCCAGAGGTTCTTCCTTTTCTTTTCTTGGCGTGTGTGTGTGTGTAGCGTTTTCCCCCCCTAATTACTTTCTATTTTTGCACTGCATCAGCCTCATGCTGTATACACAGAACATTCATGTCTCTTTCCTTAATTTCTGGCCAAGACACATGGACAGAAAATTCCTTTCACTGTAAGATAATGACTCACCAAATCTGGCATGACACGAGGAAGGCAATCGGGTTTCAGCTATCTCTTAGGCTATCATGTTCTTCCTCAATTCCCATTCATACTGCTTTTACTCATCACTTGTTTGTAGGGTTGCCAACTTTCTAATTGCACAAAACCGAACACCCTTGCCCCGCCCCCTGCCCTACCCGTTCCCTGAGGCCTCGCCCCCCACTCATCTATCCCCTGTTCCGTCGCTCACTCTCCCCTATCCTCACTCACTTTCATTGGGCTAGGATAAGGGGTTGGAGTGCAAGAGGGGGTTGAGCTCCGGCTGGGGGTGCGGGCTCCAGGGTGGGGCCAGAAATGAGGGGCTCAGGATGCGGGAGGGGGCTCTGGGCTGGGGCAGGATGTTGGAGTGTGGGAGGGGGTGAGGGATCTGGCTGGAGGTGTGGACTCTGGGGTGGGGCCAGGCATGAGGGGCTCGGGGTGTAGGAGGGGGCTCAGGGCTGGGGCAGGGGGTTGGGGTATGGGAGGGGATGCCAGATCTGGGAGGAAGTTAGAGTGCAGGATGGGGTTCCAACCAGGAGGCAGGGGGTTCGGGATGCGGGCTCCGACCATAGCGGCGCTTACCTCAGGCAGCTCCCGGTCGGCACCACAGCGGGTCTAAGGCAGGTTCCCTGCCTACCCTGGATCCGCGCTGCTCCTGAAAGTGGCTGCCATGTCTGGCCCCCAGACGGAGGAGCGGCCAGGTGGCTCTGTGCAGCCTGCAGGTGCCACCTCTGCAGCTCCCATTGGCCATGGTTCCCAGCCAATGGGAGCTGCAGAGGCAGCGCTTGGGGCTGAGGCAGCATGTGGAGCTTCCTTGATCACCCCTGCGTCTAGGGGCCAAACATGCTGGTCGCTTCTGGGAGCTGCATGGAGCTAGGGCAGGCAGGGAGCCTGCCTTAGCCCCGCTGTTCCGCCTACCCGACTTTAAGCGACCTGGTCAGCAATGCTGACCAGAGCCGCCAGGGTCCCTTTTCGATCAGGCGTTCCAGTCGAAAACTGGATGCCTGGCAACTCTACTTGCTTGTCTTCACTACGGGGATAAGTCGACCTAAATTATGCTACTCTCGCTGCGTGAATAACGTAGTTGGAGTCAACATAGATTAGGTCGACTTACCCCAGTGTCTTCACTGTGCTGCGTCAACGGGAGATACTCTCCGGTTGACTTTCCTTACTCTTCTCGGAGAACTGGAGTACCAGGGTCGACCGGAGAGCACTCTGCTGTCAATTTAGCGGGTCTTCACTAGGCCCGCTAAGTCAATCCCTGCTGCATCAATTGCAGCAGCATCAATCTCCCAGGTAGTGAAGACCAACCCACACCGTCTCTGTAACACACGTTTTGCCCAAGAGTCTGAATTTAGTCTTAAAGATGGATCCTCCATGGCACTTTTTTTGTTTGTTTGAATAAAAGTTTAACCATGGGGCAGCCCTAGTTTATGTTTTAATAAACACAAGGGCTAGTACCCTGTTCAACAGGCAAACTCCCACTGATGTCACTGCGAGTAAGCATGAGTAAGGACTCAGTAAAAATGGAGGGACAAATTCTGCCCTGCTTTACTCTCTTTGCCATACCTTTAGCTTCAATGGATTCAAAGGGTGTAAATCAGGGCAGAATCTGGGCCTGAGTAAGAACCTCAGGGTTTGATCATACTTAATTTTCAGACTAATGATAAAATACAGATAAAGCTCTCAATTAACTCAGTGCTAATTCTCATAAAATATTATAGATAGAATCATGTCATAACTCTTTCACCTTACTTGTTATGTCTAGATTTTTCTTTCTTACAGTTAGGACCAAGTTCTGAGATCCTTGCTCAATTTTGACTTACTCCTTCCCTTCAATAGGCGTGCTGACTAAGTAAAAAGTAAGCAAGGACCTCAGAATTTGGCCCAGAATTATTAGTTGTTATAATAACTGGTAACACATGCCAATGTGTTCCTTTCTGTATGTGCAGAAGAAGTCTTTCTTGAAAGGGTGTACTGCCAAAACCTTGTGTCTCAAGGTCCAATTTGTCCTAATTGTACATACATATAGCTCCATCAGAGCTGTTTGTTGTGACAGGGGAACCACAAGCGTATATTTTAAAGGTTATTTTATGAACTAGTGTAATCAGCCACAGGAATTCACTGCCATGGGATATACAGTCAAATACTTTGCTGGAATTTACAAAAGCCTGGATGAGTTTACAGTTGTATAACTACACATGTTAAGATAAGGATAATCAAATTGTATGCTTCACAGCATAAGCTGGTCACCACAGGTCACAGAGGACTTTTTCCCTCCCACATGCAGCATTACACAATTGGCTCCATTTGTTCTTATTTGGATGGGGCGTGGGGAGGGTTGTCTGCCAGGGACAGGGCTCAATGGACTGTGACCTGACTCACAAGGGCGAAAACATTGATGCCATTGATTTCAAACCTTTTCATATTGTGAATTACTTCTTAAAGACAGAGTTCCTGTCACAGACCACTTACTCCCCAGTTCTGATTCCACACTTTCCCTGCGACAACTATATTCCTTGTGCATATGAAAAAGTAATATTAAGACATAATAAGGAGACAAGATGAAAATAAACTTACTTTGATGCCATGGACACTTGGCTATGACCTCCCCTTCAGTCTTTGTGCTATTTGTCTTCTCCTGGTCTATAGGGCTTTACATTTATTAGGACTGAATCCCCTGAGTGCCTACAGCCCGCACTGCTCTAATCTCATCAGGTTGTTTTGCAGTTTGTTACCTTCCTCCTCTGTGTTGATTGTTATGCCTCCCAATTTGATGTCACCTGTAGTTTATCAAGTTTGTGATTACACCAAAGAAATATCCAGCACAAAAAGATAAGGCACCTGTGCAAGGTGCTGAGAGATGCTTGTTTATTTTTAGTTTAGTTGACAACAAAAATAAATAAATAAAGGAAGCCTCCAGGAGCCCTGTGTGGCCTGGACTGAGCTACTACTATCGGATAAAAGCAACAGAGGGTCCTGTGGCACCTTTAAGACTAACAGAAGTATTGGCGCATAAGCTTTCGTGGGTGAATGCCCACTTCATCAGTCTTGTGTCTGACGAAGTGGGCATTCACCCACGAAAGCTTATACTCCAATACTTCTGTTAGTCTTAAAGGTGCCACAGGACCCTCTGTTGCTTTTTACAGATTCAGACTAACACGGCTACCCCTCTGATACTATCGGATAATATCAATGCATGAAGACTAAGATTTTTCATCACTGTGACCGAAGCGGCTCTGTGGAATACTTGGATGTGGCACAGTGGAACACAATTTGAGAACTATTCTTCTGAAGAATGGGCATATTGCGTATGACTTAAATTGTGACACTGAAGTCCTGGGTTAAATCAAATACTTTATTGCAAATCCAGGGACGATTGACATAGCATGATCGTTTGTCAACGCCTAGTAATGTAAAAAGAGGTTGTATTAAACCTTTCATACATACATTCACAATATTCAAAATTTGTATTAGTTTTCAAATGCTAGCTTCCTTCCTTCCTCAAGAATGTAGCTAAAAATCAAGATGATGATTCTGATAGATTTCGTATTATAAAAACTCGTACTTCAAGGCAAATTACAGTAATTAATTATAATAGCATATATAGTTTCATATACTAACAAACTCTCCTTCCCCTTCCAGGTTCCAGGGCTGAGTTAACTTACAAGTCCAGACCCAGGCTCACGTCACATAAACCAAAACAAAATCATTCTAAACATGATTCTAAAACCAGAATATACCATTATCATTGATGCACTATGAATGGCAAACAAGAGAGTGCATGGGGATGAATAAAACTCCAACATCTTGAAACCTGTTAGTCTGCTTTCTTTCTGACTGCTGTTAAGCAAAGTATAGGAAGCATAAATAGAAGAACTGAATATAGATTGTGGGAGATTATTTTAGTACTGTATAAAGGAACTAATACCTGTAGCCCTGTAATTTAAATACAAATTGTTGTTGTACGGTCTAGTGTTTAAAAACACCCAAAGTTTTCAATTCTTGTCATAAAAATATAACCCCTGGAAGAAGCAGAGAGAACACTGCAAAAGATGACTATAATATTGCATTCATTTGAGAAACTGAGTTATTCAAAAAGCTTAGAGGAAATAGATTTTTATCTATGGAAAAGGGGAACCTAAAGGGAAGTGGAACTTCACGGACATATGCCGACTTCTGAACAGAACAGAAAAGTAATCTGCCAGAAGTCTATTTGAGCTACAAAAGCAAGGGTTCACAAACATGAAAAGTGATCCAGATGAGCTAAATATTATTATTCTATAAAGAGGGATGGGCCTTAAAAGAATATGGGAAACACTTAGGGCTTGTCCACATGGTGTGTTAGTCCGCACTGGAGGGTGTAAGTTCTAGTGTGCACTAATATGTTACGCATTAACTGGCCCCTCTAGGGCCTTTGGTGCACATGAAAAATTCCATAGGGCATGTTAACATAGTATTGTTTGAAATGGGACTACATTAATGCCACTAGGGAACATTTAGTGTGCACCAGCAGGGTCCCCAGGGGCCAATTAGTGCAAAACACACTAATATACACTAGAATTTACACCTTTCTAGTGTGAACTAATGCCATATAGCCAAGTCATTAAATACTAAATTTCTAGGTTAATAGAGTAATTAATATATGGAAAGAAGTACAGCAAGGGCAACAAGAAGTATAACTGGTATACAATGTTTTGAATAGGAACTAGTCAAATATTTAGGCATACACAAGTGTTTGGTTACTACTGCTGCTGCTCAAATAAGAAGACCTATTTGGACATTTTCCATTCTAAAATTTCCTTCATTGTCTGAGGAGCTGATCACATTAGGTTGAATCAGTGGCCTATTTCTGTGTCACAGCACTGATGGCCAATCTGTAGACCAGGGGTAGGCAACCTATGGCACGTGTGCCAAAGGCGGCACCCAAGCTGATTTTCAGTGGCACACTGCCCAGGTCCTGACCACCGGTCTGGGGGGCTCTGCCTTTTAATTTAATTTTAAATGAAGCTTCTTAAGCATTTTAAAAACCTTATTTACTTTACATACAACAATTGTTTAGTTATATATTATAGACTTATAGAAAGAAACCTTCTAAAAACGTTAAAATGTATTACTGGCACGCGAAACCTTAAATTAGAGTGAATAAATGAAGACTCGGCACAGCACTTCTGAAAGGTTGCCGACTCCTGCCGTAGACCCATAGGGTAAATTGAAATTAATTCTATGTAAGAAAGACTTTTCTCCTCCTCTGTTTCCTACATCACACACAACATGGGCTTTAAGCAGAGGGTTGAAGGAATGGAATCCACCCTCAACCTTTGGGGAAGGTGTAAGGTTATGCCAAACTCCCTCTGTGATAAATGAAGGGGGGGGGGGCAGCCCCCGTTTATGAACAGCCAGCCAGCCAGTTATCTGTAAAAACTTTCTTGGTTTCTGTTCTCTGCTTGCTTTACCTGTAAAGGGTTAACAAGCCCACAGGTAAAAGAACAGGAGTGGGCACCTGACCAAAAGAGCCAATGGGAAGGTTAGAACTTTTAAATTTGGGAAAGAAACTTTCCCTTTGTCTGTTGTTCTCTGGGCTGCAGGAACACAGAGCAGCAATACTATAAGCGGAAATGCTGTGTAAGGTTTGAACCAGGTATGATCATAAATCATCAGATCATACCTAGAACTACTTATCTGAAACTCCAAATGTGTAAGTGGGTGAGAATGTTTAGCTAGATGCGATCAGGTTTATTTCTGTTTATTTTTTAAGGCTTGTGGATCTCCTGTGTGCTAACCCCAGATGGATTTGTTTGCTTGTAACCTTTAAGCTGAACCCCCAAGAAAGCTATTTTGGGTGCTTAATTTTTGGAATCGCTCTTTTAAAATCTAGCAAAAGCCTAAGTTCCAGATGAATTTTCTTCCTTTTTGTTTTTAATAAAATTTACCTTTTTCGAGAACAGAATTGGATTTTTGGTGTCCTAAGAGGTTTGTGCATATGCTGTTTGATTAACTGGTGGAAACAGCTAATTTCCTTTGTTTTCTTTCTCAGCTCTTCCCTAGAGGCTGGGGGTGAACAGGCTTGAGGGTACCCCACAGGGAGGAATTCCTAAGTGCTCCTTCCTGGGTCCAAGGGTTTTTTTTTTTGCGTTTGGGTGGTGGCATCGTTTACCAAGCCAAGGTCAGAGAAAAGCTGTAACCTTGGGAGTTTAATACAAGCCTGGAGAGGCAAGCATTAATTTTTAGAATCCTTGCGGGCCCCCACCTTCTGCACTCGGAGTGTCAGAGTGAGGATTCAGCCTTGACACCCTCCATGGAGCTAGCACAGTTCCACTCTAGCGAGTTTTGCCATGCACCACAGTTCCACTCTAGCGGCTGCCTTCCATGTCTCTTATGTCCCTAGCTAGAATTTTACAGTGTGAAAAAGACAGCACACAAATTTAATGAGTGAATCTGCCTGTGTCCTTTGCAGTTTTTCATGTCCTCATTAGTTTTTCAGATGAATCTCCACATGCACCATAATCTCACCTAAAATGCCAAGACCTGTGTATATATTTGGAAATAATTGCATGCTGTGCACATTCACTCGTGTCCTGTGACTCCCTCTTCTAGCTAATTAATAAAGATGTTAAAAAGACCCGACTTAACACTGATCCCTGTGATACCTGACTAAACACTTTATTTGCCACAACTAAATGCAGTTTGTTTATCACTGCCCATTTTTAGAGTGAAAGTGCACATATAGTGAGTTCCAGTTCTTGAAGTCAGTGGTGCCCACTGTGCACTGACACTATTCAGCTACGCTAGAAATTGTCAATCTGTAGTCTGTGGAGCACTTGCTGATGGTCCATGGAGAGCCAGCTGAACACTGGTTCCTGGCTTCTCCTCATTTCCAGTTGCTACACTATAATAAATGCAGGGGGGAAATACTTTTCCGTATAAACAATTAATGTGCTTGGGAAGGGGCGTTATTATGTGAATGTGACTAGGAGAGGAGATGGTCTGCACAATCCTGAAAGGGTAGGGAGTGTGTTGGCGAGTCAATCCATTAAAAAGTGCTCCTCCATATGAAAAAGTTGGATAACTGAACTAGGCCCTTTCACTCCTTGCTAGATTAGCAGCCTGAGGACACGTCCTCCTTTTCTTCCCTATGGGAGTTATAATATACTGCCAAACACAATATTGTATACCATACGAACACTACCTTTACTCTAATTGTAAAATAATAGAAGTTAGAGATGGAAAATATTTATTAGATTCTCTAGTCCACTTGCCTGCCAGTGCAGAACTGTTCCGTGTATTCCAGGAACACTAATTTTTAATACAGCACTTGGGCCAAATTATGATCTCGCATCCATGAAACTGCACTCAAGTCAAAAGTGTTGCATGGGTGAGAGAGCACAATTTGAGTGCAAGGTGATTAATTCCAGTTTCCACAGATGTCCTGTCCAACTTTTTAGTGGAAAGTATGGTCAGGTCTTTTGTTCAGTCTTGTGCCAGTTTATAGCTCATCTTAGTGCTGAAGCCAGTTAGAGTGCTAATTCACACTGTTCACAGCTATAGCTGTTGAGATGCTAGTCAGCACTGTAAATACTCAAGGCCCCAGGATTCTGCCAAAATTTTCCACAGAATTTACTGTTTCGCTGCCACTGAATTAGGGCCCCCTGTCACCAAATTTGCTGTTACATCCAATGACATTGTTTCACGCTCTTTTTGTGCAATTATCTCTAGAGTTGATTCCCTTTTTTCACACTTGGCTTTGCGGTGGCATTTCTTCAAGACTACAAAGGATTTGTTATAAATTAATGTAACCGGTGAAGCAGACAAGGTAGATAATGCAGTACCTGTTGTTGGACCAGAAAATAGCTTTTTAATACAAAAGCAAATCTAACTGTGAAAAGTATAATTCAAACAGATGACATGTTGTAAATATCTGTGTGTGTTCACACTCAACAGTGCACTTAATACTGTCATTTAATCAACTAACACCTGTTGTAGCCCAGCACTTTTATGCTGATTCATTACTATCCAGCTTTCAAGCAGGATAGATGGTTCTTTCAAGGTCAGGGCTGGCTTTAAGGTTAAACAGGCAGCTACTTACAGCACTATATTTCTAAAGAGGCACTGGAATAATATTGTGGTCGTTGTGGTCACCCACAGGCCAATCCCAAGCTGTTTCCACCAGCTGTGGTGTTTCTGCACACGTTTCTCATTTTCAAAAAAGGTGCTCCATTTCTCTTTAATCATAGGAAACAGGAGCCTTTGGATCTTAGATGCAACCCAGAATACTTGGTATCCATTGTTTTGGGAATCTCTTTGAAGCAGCATCACAGCTAATGAAAAGAGTTTGGCGGTATGTTCCCATTGCAAATGCCTGAGCAGAAATAGGGGCACCCTTTTGGAAGGAGAAATGAAGCCAACAAAGCAGACTGATAGACTCAGACGCTTAGATATCATAGTGATTGTTGTGATAAAAACTATGCAGAACGCAATCAAAAACTGTGGGCTGGAGGAGGCAGCAAAAGGAATAACATTTTGGGAGGGTTGGGTTTTTTTCCCAACGATACATTCAAAATTATAACAGTAGCCACTGAAGTCAATGGATATCACCCTTTTTTACATGACCATTCATATCTCTCAGAGTAATTGTTTCAGGCTGTCTGCCGGCACAGGGAGACATCATAGCATCAGGTTACTTTCAGTTCACATTTACATTTTTTTCACAACCATAAGGGCTCGAGATTTAATTGGGTTAAAAACAAAAGAGAATTACGCAGCAATTTATGGGTCAAATAATAGCATTATACAGGAAACCCGGAGCGTAAGCAGTTCTTGACTAGAACTAAACCTTAATTATTACTAAAGGACAAAAAAAAAAAAAAAAAAAAAAAAAGAGAGAGACGAGGAAGACAAAAAAACCCTCATTTACTGTTAATGACTGCTGCCCAATAATATAAGCCCAAAAATTAGGTTTTAAAAAGAGTACGTTTTACAAGGCAAAAGCAAGCATGTCTGACTTGTAAACAACTTAGCACAATAACATTGATTGCAAGAGCAATTTGGATAATTACATATGGAAATAACCATGATTTGCCAGAAATGTGCAAATGTTCACATACGCAAGATTTCCAACATAGTACTATGATCTGTATGCTTAGTACAAACTCCTCACTATATGTCAGTAAAAACATGGGGTTATATTAAATAAAGAGAGTCTGTAAAAAAGTGTATAAAGAATTTGCAGTCTAACTATCAAAATTAAGAAACCTCCCTTTTGAGAAGATTCTGGGTTATTAACCTTGACAGTAAGGATCTTATTATGTAATCTCTGTGTCAATATTAGTAATAGAGGATCCAGAGGACATACAAAACCAAATTTTAATATGTGAGGGTAGGAGGGAGAAGGAATCTGTACATTTTATATTACAGTTCTTCTGTTTGGTATCATGTCACAAAGTTCATTTCAGTGTGGTGAGAAGAACAAAGAGAAAAGACCACCACAGAGTTTAGATAGGGTTTTATATTTTATTCATATTGAGATTATGGAGAAAATGTTAATTGATCTGTACAAGGAGACAAACATTCTCAACAGTAAAAAAACATTACCTCAAGAAGTTGGGTGTTCTTTTTAAAACTCTGTGATGCAAGGCCAGAGAGAAGCTGAAGCAAGCAGTCCAAAAGACACAAAAGCAAATGCCGATACACTGAATAGACAAACTCCACTGATCACAGATATGATTATGGCAGATGTTCACTGAACACAGTTTTCAGAGCAGACAGAAACACTGGAGAGAACAGACACTTCTTTTAAACAAATGCTCATGATGATTTTTATTTTGGTGGTTGTTTTTAGTGCTCTACAGAGGGAGAGAAAAAGATGACAGGGGGACTCTTGGCAAATGTTGAGGTGAGATAGTGGCACTACTGAGATTCTACCCTCCCCATAAACTAATGTGTTCATGAGCTGTATAAATATTCTTTGTTTAAACAAATGCTCCCATGATAGGTTCCCAGTGGAATGCTCAGAATAACAGCTGCATGTGATCTCACTACTCTTATAAGCCTCAACAAACATACAGGAGAGTTATGGTTTTGGAAAAATCTACCCCCTGTTAATTGCCACAGTGAACTTCCTCTATAAAAATCTCCCATGTTCCAGTTGTTCTTAAAATAAATACGATGGATCACATAAACATTAATGTGCTAAATGAAAAGAATGAAAAGTCTTCTTTAATGGTGCTGGTCAGCCCTCAGAGGGAGGGCACTCATTAATTAAAATCACTTTTCAGTGTTGTTTCAGTTGGGCACAATATTCTTCACTTTCTGCCTGTTTCAGTCTTTGTTATACTTTATTTTTTAATCTCTCCATTATTTTTTCCATTGAACTTTATTGCTCCATTGTAGCTACTCTTAAAAGTGGAAACAGAGGGTCCAGGTCTTAAGTGCTCTCAGTCTGCAAGGTCTTAAGTGCTCTCATCTACCATTGAGGTCAATAGGAGTTGAAGGCACTATTCTATTCTATACAGGTTCTTATACCATGCTCATCAGTGTAGTAGCTGAGCGCCTACCAGTAGTGCATTCACCAATGTGACTAATATCTGTTACCTGTTGTTTATTCTCTCATCCTCTCATTGTGGGGAGGAGTGTGTGCAGTGGAGTGCTTTGCACTGGATTTTTTAAAATATATAAATATGTATTTTTCAATGTTGCTATATGTTTATGTTAGAGAAGGCAGGTCAAAGAAATTCATCTTGCACTTGGAGCAGAAAGTGGTGAGGTTTGTGATGGTCCTTAGTTCCTGGGGTAATTTATTCAGCAGTCTTGGGCCAGCCCCCAAGAAAGTTCTATCTCCCACTCAGATGAACTTTACCCTTATTGTAGAGTATTCCATTGTGCCAGAGGAGCAAAGTTCCCGAGTTCCCCAGAGACATTTCCCTGTAGCATCCAATCCCTCAGAAATGAAATCTGCTTTCTCCAAAGAGACAATGTGCACACACACTGCCCTGTTAGTCCAGCTGAGGACACACTTTTTACCTTAATACACAGCACTGAGATGGTTTACAGTAAAACTAAGCATATGTTTTTTAATAAAGAACAGAGATTTAGGTGATACTAAGCAAGAGAAAAAGAAACAAGTATCGTTACAAACAAAACAAAACAAAACACCTTCTAGTTTCTAAAACTTAACTTTATCCAGTTACAATCTATGCTTAAGTAGCTTTCTCACATCAAATTATCACCATCTCCAGTCCCTGAGGCAGGAGGCTCCACCGTTCACCAAATCAGAGGGTGCTGTTCCCTTTGTCCCTTCTCTCCCCTTCTTTTTTATAGTCCAAGAAACCTTTGAAACGTATTCCTTTGAAATGTATACCCCAAGTGGGGTACTTCTCCCCTGCTGGTGTGCAGATGCCATGCTATCTGCCTCATCCGCTGGTCAATTTGCTCTTTCAATTGGCTTAATCACTTTGTTTACCCAAGGCCTGGTCCACACTAACCCCCCACTTCGAACTAAGATACGCAACTTCAGCTACGTGACTAACGTAGCTGAAGTCGAAGTACCTTAGTTCGAACTTACCGCGGGTCCAGACACAGCAGGCAGGCTCCCCCGTCGACTCCGCGTACTCCTCTCGTGGAGCAGGAGTGCCGGCGTCGACAGCGAGCACTTCCGGGATCGATCCGGAATCGATTTATCGCATCTAGACAAGACGCGATAAATCGATCCCAGAAGATCGATTGCTTACCACCGGACCCGGAGGTAAGTATAGACCTACCCCTAGATGTAATTGTATTTTCATTGTCCTTGCTTGTCATCAAGCCATGCAGACAGATAAATCCATATTCCTGCGTCTAGGGCAGACTTCTTTATCATCTGCCTCCACAACATATTTTAAGACCATAGTTCAACCATAGGCATAAAGGGGCTCTTAAACTCACAAAGCAGAGGCTGTGGTCATAGTAGCCTGTGTTGCAAAGGAGATGCTTTGCAGGATTTTATATCAATTGGACTTTCCCAAGTCCTAAAGGCTTCATGCCCAGGTATATCACGCTGCTGTAGTTCTGCCAAGAGGTGACAAAGTCATGAATAACCAAGGCCAAGTCATTGTACACCAGGATGGGACTGAGTCTGCTAGACAACTGGAGGTGGTAGAAAATATTACTCGCAGATGCAGCTATGTGAGAGTTTGGCATCAGTGAGAAATCCAAGAGTATCCTTAAATTACAGGTTGAATTGACCAACTGTGAATATCTACTTTCAATCAAAGGAGACTGCATCAAGGCTGAACGCATTTCAAAATGCTTTCCTCTGCCCAGCAGCATTACCTCTGTCTTGCTTAGGTTCAGCTTCAACCAGCTGCTCTTCATCCATAAGCAGAGCTTGTCCAAGCAGTGAGCCATCTTGGTAGTAGTAGTGTGGGCATATGTGGTGAAGGATAGGTGTGTCATCTGCATATTGCTGGCACTTGAGTCCATGTCATCTGACCAGTTCATCTAGTGGTTGCATGTAGAGATTGGAAAGGGCTAGAGAAATATTTGATCCTTGTGGGACACCATAAGCAGGGGTTTAGCGTTGGAGGTGAGTTTCCCATCACTACTCATTGGGAAGGGCTGAAACCATTTTGCCACATTTCCCAGGACTCTTGCTACTTCTCTCAGGCAAGACAGCAGTATCTTATGGTCAACAGTGTTAAATGCTGCAGAGAGGTCCAGGAGGATGAGAATGGATGTCTGCCCTCTGCCATCAGTACCACTGAGGTGGTTTCAGCTCCATGTCCTGGCCTGAATCCAGATTGTGATGGGTCTACTATGTTAGCTTCAGTTAGATGAACTTGGAGTTGGCCTTTGGCTAATTGCTCTATGGACATGTTCAGGAATGGGAGTTTTGACACTGAGTTACTATATATAAAATAATATGTTCCCACTATTCTTATTGATCAGTACATAAAAAGCAGTATCAACGTTTGTTTTTGAGTGCAGTTATGTAACAAAAAAATTCTACATTTGTAAGTTGCACTTTCATGATAAAGAGATTGCACTACAGTACTTGTATTAGGTGAATTGAAAAATACTATTTCTTTTGTTTATCATTTTTACAGTGCAAATATTTGTAAATATTCTTATTGATCAGTACATAAAAAGCGACGTGCAGGAGGGGTTTGGGCTCCGGCGTGGTGCCGCTTACCTCAAGCGGCTCCGGGGTGGCAGTGGTGTGCACCTGGGCCAGGGCAGGAAGTGCTGCGGCCCCTGAGGGAGAGGGGGCAGAGGACTCCTGCCCTTGCCACGCCTCCAGGTACCTCCCCCGAAGCTCCCATTGGCCACAGTTCCCCGTTCCCAGCCAATGGGAGCTGCGGGGGGCGGTGCCTAGAGGCAGGGGCAACGGATGGAGCCCTGTGCCCCCCCGCCCAGGGGCTGCAGGGACGTGGTGCCGGCGGTGTCGCAGGCCAGATCTAAAGCCCTGAGGGTCTGGATCCGGCCCGCAGACTGTAGTTTGCCCACCCCTGCTCTAAAGTTTTACAATGTTTGTTTTTGAGTGCAGTTATGTAACAAAAAAAATCTACATTTGTAAGTTGCACTTTCATGATAAAGAGATTGCACTACAGTACTTGTATTAGGTGAATTGAACAATACTATTTCTTTTATCATTTTTACAGAGCAAATATTTGTAATAAAAAATAATAATATAAAGTGAGCACTGTACGCTTTGTATTCTGTGTTCTAATTGAAATCAATATATTTGAAAATGTAGAAAAAATCCACAAATATTTAATAAATTTCAGTTGGTATTCTATTGTTTAAAAGTGTGATTAAAACCGCGATTAATCGCGATTAATTTATTTAATCGCAATTATTTTTTTTAAATTAATCACGAGTTAACTGCGGTTAATTGACAGTCCTAGTTTCAAGTAGATTAAAACAACAATAGCAACAACAAAAAAATGCTCTTCACTTTGAATTTAAAGGAAGAGACTCAAGAACCAATTGTAAACCAACCCCTCTCCCCAGTGCTGCTAGGATTCTCCAGATCATCTAAATACTTTAACTGCATTAAAACAAAGTCCGTGCAAGAGGAAACAAACAGGCAAACTGAGAGCTAGACCCTTTCTATAAACTGCAGGATTGATTAACAAGTGTGTTTGCATAACCCTCTGTGTAGGCTGAAGCAACCTAAAAGCTAATAGCTGAAAAAGAAGATTTAGATTAAGAAAGGGATCCCAGACTCTCATAGCATGAGTCACTTCTTAGCAGTGAGATCTTCATGTTGACTATCTCCTCTCGCAACCTCTCAGTCATGTTTCATATCCACAAGCCTCCCCCTTTTTCTCCTTTCCCCCAATGCATACAGAAGAACTTATCTCCTCAATTCATCACCCAATCTGTTTCTTTCCATTCAAAAGTAATTCTCCTTTCTCATACTCCATCATAATGAGTGAAGGAGTATGAAGGCAAGTACTGTCCTCAGTAATGGCTGCAGCCTTTAGACACCACTGTTATACAAATAAACTATAAATAAGAGTAGTAAGAATATTAAGAACAGATTACATTTCTGTTATTTTCTCTCTACACTCAGGATCAGACTGGGGATTCCATGGGGCTAAACCTATACATAATAAATGTACAATAGATGCCTTAAGGCTCTACAGTCTTTATGAAAGTCTAGAAATCATGTTGTAGAGTGTGTATTTTTAAGCTACAGTCTATCCACTTGCTGTGGACCTGCTTCTTATCTTGCTGCACACCAGTTTGACATGGGTGTATCTACTGAATTCAGTTGAGTTATTCCTTATTTACACTGGTGTACATCAGTACAGAATCAGGTTCAAAGTGTGCAGTGGACTGCCCAAAAACAAAACAGTCTTCTCCTTGAACACACTATAAACAAATGAGCTTTTGTCTTGAATGGAGGCTGCAACATAAGCCAACACTTTAGCAGTTTGATTTGTAAATTTGTACACAATAAAATCAGGCATTTGATAAAGCAGAAGAATGTTTCTTTTGGTTTCTTTGTTTCCTTCACAATTCACCTTACTTGTAAATCTTGATAATGATTTTATTGCAGCTTAGTTAAGACAGGTGATTGTATTGCTCAATAAATAAACAAAATGAAATGAAATGCCAGGAACAAACCACAATAGAAATTATGAATACTAGCATGCAAAACTCTATGGACAATCACAAGCAATACTGACACAAGGAAATGTGGGTATCACAGGAACAGCCCACAGCCCTTCACAGACCATGCCTATTAGAATATGAATAAAGGACCTAGTGTCATATGTATCTAAATATTCATATATAATAAATAATGGGAAGCACTTGTATAAACCTTTTCATCCATAGATCTCAAAACCCTTATAAAAATCAAATAAATAATAATTATAACAACTAGCTTTTATATAGTGCTTTTCACCAAGATTGCAAAGCCATTCACAAAAGTGGGTAAACACTGTTGAATTCATTTTATAGATGGGAAAACTAAGGCACAGAGAGGTGAAGTAAACAGCAACTCAGTGACAGAGCCAGGAATAGAAGACGGGGCTTCTTATTCCCAGTCTGGTGTCCCATCCCCTGGACCAAACTATATGCATATTGGTATGCATGTATGTAATTGTGTACACAAATTTTTTATACATGCACATCTCTAGGTACATTATAACTAGAGGTGCTCAGAAAATCAGAGGCCTTTTTTTTCAGATTTATTTATTTATTTATTTTTGTCAAAAAAAAATTCAGGTTTTGACAACCAAAAACCAGAAAATTCCAGCCAAACACTGCTGCAGACTGAAAAATTTCATCTGAAAAAGAGAAACCAGTTTTTGGCCTAAAAGGTTGGGGTTTTGGCTTTTGATGAAAAATCAAAAGTGTTCTAGGAAATCAGACATGTTCTGTTACAAATTTTTAGTGAGAAACCCAATTTTCCATTACAAGTTCCAACAAAAAATTTTTGACCACAGTTAATTATACCCCTAATTTCCTGAAAAGTTTCAGAAAGGTTTCTGCTCACTTGCGCCACCCACAAATGTCTTTGCACTTTTGTTAAGACTTCACTTATGCATGTAACACCTTCCCTGACCAGATGTGGAAGGGTGACTTCTACTCTTTCAGAACCCTTTTCACGTACATGAAAACCAGCCTGTGTATGACAGCAAGACAGAGAAGCAGTTGGGGCAAGTCAACCCAAAATTACAAATCTAAATTTGTTTTAAAAATAGCAAATGTTTATAGTTATATAAAAGTTGTACATGTCTGATGGTCTCTCTTTCCCCACACTTTGTATATCACTCATCTTCTAAGACTTCATTTTTCAGGGCAGAATCTGTGTCTCACTATGTTTGTTCTGTACCTGCCACAATGGAGCCGACTGGGGCCTTTGAGTGTTACTATACTATAAATATCAAATTACACACAAAAAAGCTGCGTTAGAAGAACTTTACTGAGGTTGCAAAGTCAAGCAGAATTAAGATTGCCTGTGCATTCAGTCCCCTTGTGCATATGCATTCTGATACAGTCTTTAATTACATAATGATATTTGATTTTTTCCACAGGACCCCTGCCTCAGTCAGTGCACAGAATGGACAGTGCTCACTGAATGAGCAGCTGTTTAATATTTTGTTTTATCCTCTTTGTTCAATGTGTGTCTTATTTACAGGACACTAGTCAAATACTGCTTTGAAGGCAGAATTATTAATTTCCTCATGGGCTTTTCTAAGGCACTCATTACTATAGCATTTGAGGCCCAGATTCTCAAAGGTATTTAAATAAGAGTGAGGTGCCTAAATATCTTCAAGGATCTGGGCATGAGGGCTTCACAAACATTGATTAATTAATCTTCACAACACCCCTGTAAGGAAGGGGTTGGTAATACCCCATTTTACAAATGGGGAGCTGAGGCCCAGGTCCACAAAGCTATGAAGGCTCCTAACTCCCACTGAAATCAATGGAAGTTAGGAGGCTAAATACTTTTGTGGCTCTGGGCCATAGAGATTAAGATCAAAAGCTTCCACTAATTTTGGGTGCCCAATTTGAGATGTCTACGACCTGATTTTTCTGAGTACTTAGTACTGAGCACTTAATATGTTCAAGACACAGCACCCATTGACTTTAGTTCCTGCTGTGAGTGCTCTGCACTTCTGCAAATCAGACACAGTAGTGCCAAGCTGAGCACCCAGAAAAAGAGGCACACGCAATTAGTGACCACCTGTGAGAAATCTGGTTTAAGTGACTTGGCCAACGTCACACGAATTCAATGGCAGAGGGAGGGATAAAAATCCAGTTGCCCAGAACAGCATTCAAGTGCCTTAACCACGAGATCTGTCCTCTTTCTTCCTGCAGGCCCTTACCTCATTTACTACATACAAGGTATTTACATGCCAGATATGCTAAACATTCGTATGCCCTTTCATTCTTTAGCCACCGTTCCAGAGGACATGCTTCCATGCTGATGATGCTGCTTAAAAAAATAGCACATTAATTAAATTTGTGACTGAACTCCTGGGGGGAGCATTGTATGTCTCCTGTTCTGTTTTACCCGCATTCTGCCATATATTTCATGTTATAGCAGTCTAGGATGATGACCCAGCACATGTTGTTCGTTTTAAGAACACTTTCACAGCATATTTGACAAAACTCAAAGAACACAATGTGAGATTTCTAAAAATAGCTACAGCACTCAACCCAAGGTTTAAGAATCTGAAGTGCCTTCCAAAATCTGATCAGGATGGAGTGTGGAGCATGCTTTCGGAAGTCTTAAAAGCGGAACACTCTGATGAGGAAACTACAGAACCCGAACCACCAAAAAAAAAAAAAAAAAATATCAACCTGCTGGTGGCATCTGACTCAGCTGATGAAAATAATCCGCTCTGCTTTAGATAGTTCTCAAGCAAAACCCGTCATTAGCATGTCCTCTGGAATGGTAGTTGTAGCATGAAGGGACATATGAATCTTTAGCTCATCTGGCATGTAAATATTTTGTGACACTGGCTACAACAGTGCCATGCAAACTCCTGTTCTCACTTTCAGGTGACATTGTAAACAAGAAGAGGGCAACATTATCTCCTGCAAATTGTAACCAAGTTTGTTTGTCTGAGTGATTGGCTGAAGTAGGACTGAGTGGACTTGTTGGCTCTAAAGTTTTAATTGTTTTGTTTTTGAGTGCCGTTATGTAACAAAAAAAAATCTACATTTGTAAGTTACACAATAAAGAGATTGCACTACAGTACTTGTCTGAGATGAATTGAAAAATACCATTTCTTTTGTTTATCATTTTTACAGTGCAAATATTTGTAATAAAAAATAATAATAGAAAGTGAACACTGTACACTTTGTATTCTGTGTTGTAATAGAAATCAATATATTTGAAAATGTAGAAAAACATCCAAAATATTTAATAAATGTCTATTGATAGTCTATTGTTTAACAGTGCAATTAATCACAATTAATTTTTTTAATCGCAATTAAATTTTTTGAGTTAATCGCATGAGTTAACTGCGACTAATCGACAGCCCTAATTCTTTCCCTGCCCTAAACATATAAACACACTTGCACACAAGCGATTCTACTAGGATTCTGTGTGGGCTGTCAGCTCTTATCTTTAGTGCTTCATGCTGCAACAAAATAAATTTGATTTGTCCTCCCCCAGCTGAAGAAGACCATTAAAGTGGTTTTAATTCTTTTACCCTATACTGTGTGGCAATCTCCTGGGAAAAGCATGAATAGCTCAATCTACTTCCACAAATTCCCCTTGTTGGGTACATTTGGTCCTATATCACAGTATATAAGGAGGGAAAGAGACGCACAGTCAGCTGTCATAGTGATCATTTGCTTTTACATCTCACTGTGCTGCCGACTGCAGTCGTCAGAATTGAAAGCCAAAAATTTTCTTAATGTACCCTAAAGGTTGAGATCCAGAAAACACAAACATTAGATAACTTTGAATTTCCTATCTTAGGGTTTTATACTGCCATCCATCCAAGGGCATCGAAGCCTTCCCAAAAGAGGGGGGCCCCTCCCCTTGCTCCAATGGCCCACCCCCGCCGCTCATCTTCCCCCAGAGCCCCCGCCCCCGGCCAAGCCAGAAGCCAGAGTTGGGCCAGGGAGCTCATCCCCCGCCAGCCCGGCCCAGGGTGGGTGGGTGGATGAAAGCAGTCCCCTGCTGTGTCCCTGTCCCCTGGGCCCCCCACCCAGGGCAGGTAGAGGGATCCAGGCTCTGCACAGCTGCCCATACAACTCTCTCTGAACTGGCTCTGGCCGGAGCCTTGGAGCTGCAGGCCAGAAATGATAAGAGCCACGAGAGCAGCTGTGGGGAACCATGGTGGACCCTCCACCTGCCCGTGTCGCAGAGGGCCTGCTGAGAGCAGCCCCCAGCCTGTGTCCCCACCCCCCGAACCCACTGCCCAGGGCAGGTGGAGGGTCCGCGGCTCCCCACAGCTGCCCAGGTGGCTCTTACCCTGGCCGGGCTGCAGCTTCGAGGCCCACCCCCCGGGCCAGAGCTGGGTCGGGAAGAGCCGCGCGGGTAGCTGTGGTGAGCCGCACAGAGTCGCAAACCCTCAACCTCCCTGGGCTGAGAGCCTGGGACAGGAGTGGCCTGTCCACTTTCAAAAAGGTGGAAGGGAGGGGTATGGCCCTGTGGGCCCTCCTGGTTCCGGCACCACTGCACCCATCCCCATACTATCTGAGCACATTATGGTTATCACCATAACAATCTAACTGAGGCCAGGGTTCTGAAATAGATGACACTCAGTGTATCATGATCAGTGGAACTGGCATGAGCAGGCGAGTGTTCCCTGGAGTGACTATCATTGACCGGCTGCCAGGGGAACAGGAAACATGGGTCATTAGGCTAGAACCAATGCAGCCACATGGACAGAGCAATGCACTGTGTTTAATAAAGTTTCACTTGTTCAGTTTAACCTGCATTCAGCTTCACTCTTTGCTAATGGAACATGATGACAGCATCTGAGCTAAGTTTTCTGCAGTGCAGCTGCAGGCAGTGTGAGTCATGGAACTTGATGTGAAACCCACTGGGGCCCTGGATTTTGTGAATACTAACCTAGCTCAACAATGGACCCGGGGGAAGGAGGAGTTTGAGCTATATACAGACCTGCCCATGCAGGAGGACGACAGTAACTGGAAAGTAAAACTGCTATTTTACCTAACTGGGGAATAAGGTAGAGAGATCTGCAGCACACTAAGCTCACCATTCCCTCTAGCCTCACAGCAGTCCTGGGACCTATTGTTCCCCAAAGCAGAATGAAAGTGTGGAGTGATGCAAGTTTTCACCAGTAACCAATCCAAAGGGGAGGGGATAGACCCATGTTACTGCCTTATGCACTCTGGCTGCTACATGCAATTTTGGGGACTTGACAAACTCCTGGATTCAGGACAGGATTGTCTGTGGCATTTGGGAATCACCATCTGCATGAGCAGCTGCTCCAGGAAGATGATCTCACATTAGACAGATGTTAGACATGGGGTGTATAGCAGAAGCCTCCAGAGAAAGGATGAAAGCCCTAGGAGACACAACACCCCCAGAAGTACATGCAGTGAGACAACAGGAAAGGAGAGCAGATGGCAAGGGTTCCATGCCCCTAGTGATATACATTTACCATGGGAGACAGCATGAGCAGGTAAGAGAGAAGTACCTCACACTAGGACAGCATTGCAAGGACTGTGACAAGTTGAACTATTTTAGCAGTGAATGCAAGAGCAGAGGAAGGTCCCAGAAAGATTTAGTCAGACTTGCACCAGAGGGGAATGGCACATGAGACAGCAGTAATGACATCATGATTCTCTCCTTGAATCCGAGAGCGTTTCAGGTACAGGCTGTCGGGACAGGAAAACAACAAGGGACAATACCAACCTCTGCACATGTGACAGTGTTAATAGGAAAATGCCCTGTGCATTTTCAGCTGGATAGCAGGGCCTATTGTAATGTGATTCCTCGGTGTCAGTTGAACTCAAACACACCCATTAAAAAGAGCAAGTGCAATCTATGCTCTCATTGTACATTATTAATGTAGCCTGTAGGAAAATGTGACCTCATACTAACTAACCTGAAAAACAACAGACAATATCAGCTAAAGTTTGTGGCTGGGGATGGCAAGCACCACATAGCGTTTTTGGCCAAGGCGACAAATTTCACTTTTCCCCGGGCAGTACCAGATTAAGGTATAAACTAACTAAACTGTAGCTCAGGGCCTCGCAGTATGAGGGGTCTCTAAAAAAGAAAAAACTGACTCCATTTCAAATTTTATCAAAATTGATTGATAAACAAAGGAGATATGGGGGGGGGCCGGAAGATTCTCTCTAAATATAGACATTTTTGTTCAAATATGACAAAAATATACACATCTGGCTACACACATACCCTTTCCCTACCCTTACCCTTCATTAATTGTTCATTATTGACAGGCAGGAGGCCAGGGTTGAGAAAAAAAATGATAATTGCACTTGTAAAATTAGTATTTCTACGAGTAAGTCTGTTATCAGTCTCCTAAGGCAGCGTTTTGTTGGCCAGCTGCCACTGGTAAAATTCTGACCATGCCTTCATAATTTATTTAAATAAATAAACAATCTCGCTGCTGATAAAAATTGGGGAAAAATGTGAGGTCGGAAATGGCAGTGCCATGAAGCAATCCTACGAATCTCATACTTGTATGTTAGTGTGTTCTTTCTTCTTTTGATCTGCACATACGTACAATTGTGTATTTTAGTGTGCACGCCGCATTCTGCTTCATGCGCTATCATGCTTCATATGATTAAGTTTGAGGTGATCGTTTTATGGACTTGGGTCGAGTGGCTCTTGAGGAGGATAATTTGTGTTGGCTTCCCTCCGTCAGTTTTGGGAACCTTCACAGTAAATATCAGAGAGTGCTGATGAAAGGATAAATAGAGGGTTTTGAGAGAAGTGAAGGAAGATATACATATGTGACGTTATTGACATGAACTGTGACCGTATAGATCATTCTTGCAACCAAGGTCCTATAGTGGCACCAAATCTTGTACAAAGAGGATCAAGTAGTCCTAGTCAAAGTGTCTATGAAAAGGTTATGATTTGCTGGTTATGCTTATGCTATCTGTATGCATGTATCATTTTTATATTTAAAGTTATAAGTATTGGCTGTGTACTGTCTGTATTTCAAACTTGTGCTATGCTTCTGGGTGACACCCCAGACAGTTTGGCATCAGCACTGCCTAGCCTGTTTGATAGCCCATTAAGGACCATGAGCTATACAACTGACCCATTGAGAGAAGGCAGATACACCTTGTGACTCAGCAAGGCATGCAGGGACATGCCTATGGACAGAACTCTACCGTTCTTCCATGCCATGTTCTGGGTAGCTTGTGTTTGGAACAAAGGAAGCACAAGCCACATGGCAAAAGGACTATAAAAGGCCGTTGCATCATCTCCATTTTGTCTTCAATCCTGCTTCTTACCTCTGGAGGAACTTTGCTACACTGAAGCTCTGAAACAAGCTGTGGATGTACTCCAGAGACTTAATGTAAGCCAGCAGTTTATTCCATCACTGCTACAAGCTTGAACCAAGAACTTTGCCATTACTGTCTGTAATTGATTACTTTGACCAATTTTAGCTCTCATCTATATTTCTTTCTTTTTATGAATAAACCTTTAGATTTTAGATTCTAAAGGATTGGCAACAGTGTGATTTGTGGGTAAGATCTGACTTGTATATTGACCTGGGTCTGGGGCTTGGTCCTTTGGGATCGGGAGAACCTTTTTTCTTTTACTGGGGTATTGGTTTTCATAACCATTCATCCCCATGAGGAGTGGTGCTGGTGGTGATACTAGGAAACTGGAGTGTCTGAGGGAATTGCTTGTATGACTTCTGGTTAGGCAAACCTGAAGTCCTCTCTGTTTGGCTGGTTTGGTGTGCCTTAGGAGTGAAGGACCCCCAGTCTTGGGCTGTGACTGCCCTGCTCTAAGCAATTTGTCCTGAATTGATACTCTCAGTCCCACCAGAGGACGCTTTGTTACAATATATATATCAAAATATTCTGAGTACTTGGTGAGCAAGTTATTTCAAACTATGTGCATATATGATTTATAGGCTATGAAAGCCTATAATATTCATTATATTTGCTTGAATATAGGCTAGTTTTTCTCACTTTCTCAATGCCTGTCTAGAGATTGCCATTCTTTCTCTTTCATGTATATAGCTTGTTATCACTCTGTGTGTCCGAGGTGTTTACTCGAGATTAATTAGTGGTCCTGGGGGAGACAGAGGATAGAGAAGTGAATGCAAAGAGAGATGTCTGCTAGAAAAAAACTGGGATATTCTGCTCAGCAGGTTTGGACTGTGCAAAATAATATTTTATTATAGGTAGTATGCTATGTAAAAATTCGTATATAGACTTATAAATCAGATATCATATGCATAATACATTGTATTTTTATAGTAGGGCAAAAGAAAAATCCCAACAATTCATTGTTTTGTAGCAAAAATTAAATTGGAATAAACATTTGTATATAAATATATAAACCTCAAGATTTATAATATAAAATTAATTTTTTTACTGGTTTCAGTAAAAACTTTCGGCTACTAATTTTAGTACCAGTATTAGGTAATTCAGCATAAACTTCTATAAAAACAAAACAAATCAATTTATTGGAAAAATACAACCCACATACAATTTTATGATGGTTTGCTTATTACCTGGGTATAATTCATATCAATATAACGAATAGTTGAGCTTTATGCTTGTGTGTTATCCGCATCCTATATCCTTTATTGCCTCTTGTATCCTCTATTGCCATCTTATATCCTCTAAGGGTCTTATTGCGTATTCAGACAAGGAATTCCACAATTTAGATGCCCCAACAAAGAAGAAAAATGTCCTGAGAACTTTTTTTTTATTTTGTATTTTTTTATATTAGATTGTTTACTTCTTTTACTGACAAACTCAATTAGTTCAAAGAATTTGTCTAAAATTTGTTTCTATCATGATGTCATCGTTACAGAGAGGGCTGATGAAAATGAAGATTATTATTCTGTTTTTACAACTTCGCCTTTGTATATATGCAAATATAAAGCTTTAGCGTTTATATATTCAATGTCCTTTCTCTGAAAATAATAAATTCATTTTTTTATGGTATGGGGCCTCTTACACTTGACATATCTTAGGGCTTCAGAATGTCATAATCCGGCCCTGTCCCCGTGGGTGCTTCACCCATGCTCCACCCGAGGCCCCATCCCCACTCTGCCCCTTTCCCCAAGGTCCTGCCTTAGCTCTGCCTCTTGCCACCACTGCTCCGCCCCTTCCCAGAAGGTCTGCCCTCACTCTGCCCCTACCCCAAGGCCCCAACTTTGCTCCACCTCTTCCTGCCCCCACTCTGCCCCCTCCCTGAGGCCCCCACCTGCCCACCACTTGCTGCTCTCCACCCTCCCCTAAACACCTCCCCGAGCTGCCAATCAGCTGTTTGGTGGCACGGCCTATCAGCAGTTTCTGATGGGTGCTGAGCACCCACTATTTTTTTTCCATGGAGTTGCCGCTTATACTTCTTGGGGAATACAGCCATATAAGTCATGGATCTGATCAGGGTGCAGCAGTGGAAGAAGCAAAGGGGGAATGCCATGGACAATGGAGATAGCAAAAAAATCATATGGGGATGTTTTCAAAAGCAACACGTGCCTCAAAGGAAAGCTGAGACTAGATGTAGACCTCACAGTGGAACCTGGGTTTACCACAAAGAAAAATTCCAGTGGCACTATGTAATATAGTCCGTAATGAGCTCAACAGTCTGCAAAGCAGGAGTATCATGGCAAAGCAGGGGTATCATAGCACCTGTAGAGTTCAACACAGCCAGGGTAAGCAGCATGATGGTAGTAAAGAAGCCATCAGCTGGCAAATTACTCATCTGCATAGATCCAAAGCCACTGAACTGGGTGTTGAAAAGATGCCACTATCCACTGCCCACAATGGATAATATCTTGCCAGAACTTTCTGGAGCCGGAATCTTTACAGTCCGTGATGTGAGGAAAAGGTTTTGGCACATAATCCTGGATGATGAGTTCAGTATGCTGACAACCTTTGCAACACCATTTGGTCACTACAGATGGCTGTGCTTGACAATGGGCATAAGCCCGGCACCAGAGGTGTTCCAGAGAAGACTCACCCAAGAGCTGGAAGGGCTGCCTGGGGTGAAAATAATTGCAGATGGTATCAGCGACAGGAGCAATGACAGCTGAATGAGACCATTACAGAAAACTACAAGCTTTTCTACTGGGACAAAAACATAAAAACTGAACCCAGGAAAAATGTGACTCAAACAGCATGAGGTGACATACACTGGACATCTACCTATAGGAGTTCCCAACGAGATCAAGGCAATCAGAGACAGGACAGCTCCAATGGAGGTGAAAGGGGTATGGCACTTCATAGGAATGACATATTTTCTGTCCAAGTTCTGTCCACCCTGTTAAGCACTGGGGTGGCTGTTAAGCACTGGACTGTGGGTGGTCTTACCTAATAGTCAGTGGTTGAAGCAGAGGTAAATAGGTCTAGTGGCCAGAGCCCAAATCAAGAGCCAAGTTACCAAGTCCAGGGAGTGAACCGGAGCCAGGAATCAGGAGCTGAGGGTCAGAGCCAGAGTATGAGCCAGAGAGGAACAGGAGCCTGAGGGGAGGAAACCAGGAGCAGGAAGCAGTGTCAGAAACACAGCTGCAGGTGTGGAACACTATTGAGCAGCCAGGAACGTAGGGCTGCTGCAGGGTTTAAAATGTGCCTGCTGGAGTCTTCAGCCAATCAGGAGGCTAGGCTCATTAGTTGAATCATCTGAGGGCAATGAGCTAGGTCTGGGTTCAGCTGTGGGGGTCCCTGACACACACCTGGTTGAAGTAGCAGAAGTCGTACGTTAACTCACAAGGCAGGAGGTTGAATGGGACTGGGCAGGTCACCAACAGCGAGCATTTGACATGCTGAAACATATAACGGATGTCCCTGTTCTGAAGTACAACTAGCCAGGAGAGCTACTGAAAATCCAGTTTGATATATTGGAGAAAGGACTATATGTAGCTCTTTTGCAGGAGCAGCGGGTCGCTTATGCCAGCAGAGCCCCTGTCAGAGACTGAACAGGGGTATGCCCAAATAGGAAGGAGCTTCTGTCTGTGGTGTTTGGAGTGGAGCTATCCTACCAATATACCTATGACCACCCAGTAATAGTGCAATCAGAGAACAACCCCTTAGAGACAATCATAGCAAAGCCCGACTGAAAAAGACATCCAATGACAGGCAGTCGAGGGAGTGACACTAGCAGGGTGTCTAGAAGACAAAATCAAGTGCCAGTAGGATCAGAACCATGTTTTCAAATTAAAGATGAGCTGAGTATGCAGGATGGAATCACACTCTGAGGACAGAGATCTGTTGTCCACACCTTATTATATAAGGATGTCATGCAAAAAATACATGCCTCACACCTGAGCATTGACAGCTGTTTTAGACAGGCTCAGGAGTGTGTTTACTGGTTGGGAATGAATATGTAACTACCCTTGATAGAAGGATGTGACACTTGATGGTGATGTGAACCACTTGCAGAAAGAGACTTTGTTACCAGATGAGCTGCCCACTCAACCATGGGAAGAGGCGGGAGCCGACCCATTTACCTTCAAGGAATAGCACTTGATTTCAGTGGACTACTATTCAAACTTTTGGGAGGTCAGTTCCCTGCCTGAGCCAAGAAGCAAGTCAGTGATTGGGAAACTGCAAGATAAGGCATTCCAGACACTGTATTCACCAACAACAGGCCCCAACTTGCCTCAGAAGAATTCAAGAATTTTCACACAAGTGAGAGTTTGACCACCACACCTTCTCCTCAGCATAACCACAGAGTAATGGTGAGGTGGAATCACATGTGAAAACAGCTAAGCAATTGTTACACAAGGCTGATTCTTCTGGATCAGACCCCTTGTTAGCTTTTTTGGTACACAGGAATAACCAATCAAAGCAGTGCCAAAACAGTCCAGCACAGGCACTGATGGGATGAAGAACTCAAACCCTGCTACCAATGAGGGAAAACGTGTTGCAGCCAGAAAGATGGGGATGCCACAAGGAGGAGATGGACAACAATCAGAGAAAGCAGGCACTACAGTATGACAGCTCAGCCAAGGATCTACTGGTCCTGGAGACAGACGCACCTGGGAAGATCCAGCCATTAGAGAGATACCAGAAGGAGTGGACATGAGGAATGCAGTGGCACCCAAGTCTACGAGGTGACTACGCAAGAGGGACAAGTTACCTGAAGGAACAGGAGACACATGCGAGCCAGCAGACACAAGGCCCAGAGGGAGCCCACTGCGATCATCGCAGAACAGAGAGACAAAAAACCCATGGGGAGGGAGGAGACTCCACGGTGAAATAGTTTGGTAGACTTGGAGATAGGTGACAGACAGACAGAGAGGTCACTCCCAGTGTGGTTGCCTGTTGAGAACTATGTCACCAGCTGAGTCTGTGGTAAAGACAAGACTCCAGCTTGGCTAGAGTGACCAGATGTCCTGATTTTATAGGGACAGTCCCGATATTTGAGGTTTTTTCTTATATGGGCACCTATTACCCCCCCATACTCTGTCCCGATTTTTCATACTTGCTGTCTGGTCACCCTAAGCTTGGCTATGTGCTAGCAACCTCTGTCTGAAGGGACGTGGGGTGGGGGCTGGGCATCAATTATTTGGTTTTAATGACAGGTTTCAGAGTAACAGCCGTGTTAGTCTGTATCCGCAAAAAGAAGAACAGGAGTACTTGTGGCACCTTAGAGACTAACAAATTTATTAGAGCATAAGCTTTCGTGGACTACAGCCCACTTCTTCGGGTTTTAATGGTATTAAAATGTTTGTAAAACAGGGAAGATGTGTCATGATCAGTGGAACTGGAGCCAGAGGGCCCATGTTCCCTGGAGAACTGTTATTGAAAGGATGACCGGGGAACAGGAAATGTGGGGAGTTAGGCTGGAAGCAACTCAGCCACATGCAGGGCCGGCTACAGCGTTTTTGCTGCCCTAAGCGGCAAAAAAAAAAAAAAAACAAAGCCGTGATCGGCAGCAGCTCTACCACCACCGTTTCATTCTTCAGCGGCAATTCGGCAGCAGGTCCTTCCTTCCGAGAGGGACTGAGGAACCCGCCACCGAATTGCTGCCGAAGAGCCGGACGTGCCGCCCCTCTCCGTTGGCCGCCCCAAGCACCTGCTTGCTGCGCTGGTGCCTGGAGCCGGCCCTGGCCACATGGACAGAGCAGTCCACAAGATTTAATAATGTTTCAATTGTTCAACTTAACCTGCATTCACTTTCACTTTACTCTTTGCAAATGACACACCGGGGACCACAGAACCAGTCTAGCAGGGCTGCTATACCCCTTCCCATGTGTGTCTGGGGGAGGAAGTCTCCTTTTCAGATACCGATTCTTTTTTATTGTTTGATGCAGAAGTCAGCACTGCCAATAAGATGCCTAGTCCTGTTCTTACTGCCAATGGCAAAACCCCTGTTGATTTTAATAGGAGCAAGAAATGACCCAGGAATTTGGTGAAATTCGAATGCCATATAATATGGATTTATGTAACACATCGGAGATGAAAAATAAATCCAACGAAAAGGTAACATTAAAATACACATAATCACAAAATAAGGACCAAAATGTGGAGACCAGGAACTGGTTTGGAATTAGTTGATTTGTTTTCATTTAAATAAAAGTTTGCGCTCTTTCCGATGGAAGAGAGAAAACAGCCTTTCAAATGAGAAAAATCTCCCTTTTTCTCCTTCACTAGTTGCAGTAAATGTCACACAAATTCTTCCTAATACACCTAGAAAGGAACTATAAATCTGTTCAGCTGGCTTTGAAAAAATGGACAAGGAGTCTGTGACATTTAGGCTCCTGGTCACTCCAATCTGTGTACATTAAATCAATGATGCGGACAGTGAATTAATTGCTTTTCCCTTTTATGTACCTTAGCTGGCAACAGCTGTTCTAGACACTTTGCAATATCCCAACAACTACAGTATTGTTTGCTAACATTTTCTAAATGCTCTGGTAGGCATCTGGTCGCCTTGTTAGCACCAGCTGTTTTGTGTCACTTGCAGCAGCAAGTGGCTTTGCTTTAGGCCCGTACAGGTGTTTTGGAAATAATCAGGGGCAATCTTGGTATTTCATAAAAGCTGTTCTGTTTATTTAATTGTCTTTGCATAGGAGCTTCTAATCACAGCTGTGTGGAAAATTTCACACACAGCAGCCTCAGGCAAAATGTGGCTTTTTGAGTAATGCAAGGAAAAATGTCTTTTCATCTGATTGGACAGCATCCAATTTGTTGTAAGTGAAAGTGCATCGATGCTAAAATCGAACTGTAGACTTTGGCTGCATGAGGGATTAGCCCTAATTTCAGCCATTGGTGACCAGCAACCAACATAGTTGCACTGGCCCAAATCCCTAGCATAGACAAAGAAAACTGTGATTTGCACTGGTTTCAAGCAGAGATGAGTTCAACCAGTTCAAATTGCAGCTTTCCATAGATAAGCATATCTATGTGTGGTTTGCACCAGTGCTGTTTCACTGATCGCTGACCACCAATGGCTGAACTGAGTTAATTCCTAGTGGAAACAAGGCCTTACTTTCTCTCTTTGCTGGTCTTCATCTGAACTCTGGTAATGGGAGTAGCAAAAGAAATAAATAGATAAATTAATGGAGATATCCTATTGCCTAGAACTGAAAAGGACTTTGAAAGGTCATTGAGATGAGATCAGCCCCCTGCCTTCATTAGCAGGACCAAGTACTGATTTTGTCCCAGATCCCTAAGTGGCCTTCTCAAGGATTGAACTCACAATCCTGGGTTTAAGAGGCTAATGCTCAAACCACTGAACTATCACTCCCCCCTCAAGGGTCCTTTGAAAAAGGAGTGCTGAGGGTACGGAACTTTCAAAACTGAGCGTGTTAGAACAGGCATCAGAAGGAAAGTCAGAATACAGTTAAATGAATTAGACGGCTCATCAGATGAATATTTAGGATGTCATGCATCTATAAATGCATCTAGTATATGAAGAGTCTGAACAAGTTAAAAATGTTTGTCCTTTTAAATCTTCTCCAGCTCTTCTATTCCTTAAAGATGAACTGCATGGCTTTTAAAATAAGCAAATAAACGAGCGCTAGATTGTGGCTAAACAACCTGCCCTGGGTAGTGTGTAGTGGCACTGCCCCAAAAGCATTCCAGGGAAGGAATTGTGGGTCAGAGAGGCATAATTCCTTCTCTGCTCCCCCCTTTGTCCCGAGTGGCAGCAATCTGCTACTAACCCATACCAGTAGTACACTATCTTCCATGCATCAGCTCAGCTATGCTGACTGGTGCTTTGGGGTGGGTGGGAAGCCTGGAGGAACCAAGGTTTCACCCATTTTCTGCTCCTCTTCACCCATTCACCTATGCAGGGATGGAGGAAGTACTGGATGCACAGTCCTTGCTCCCTCGCCCACTTGTGTCTGCCTCAGAGATACTGAGAGGCCACACAGGGTCATGGAACGTGGTAAGTCTTACTTCCCTTTATGCCCCTACATTGCTGCACAGCCCAGGACATGATCTGGTACTAAATAAATAGAAAAACACTGTTTAAGATCCCACATCATGAATGGGAAATGCAGGTAAATGTCAAAGTTGCAAACAAATACATAGGAGAACTCCTGTAGAATGCAACAGGGATGGGTGACGCTAGCAGGCCAGATGCCAGGTCTTGCCAAGACTGCAGGATTTAGCTAAGAACCTCTGGAGACCAGACCAGTTCACCTGTATGTTAGTTTTGCTCAAAATAGGTATGAGTCTTATAAGAATAGGAGTACTTGTGGCACCTTAGAGACTAACAAATTTATTAGAGCATAAGCTTTCGTGGACTACAGCCCACTTCTTCGGATGCATACCGAAGAAGTGGGCTGTAGTCCACGAAAGCTTATGCTCTAATAAATTTGTTAGTCTCTAAGGTGCCACAAGTACTCCTATTC